>NC_084622.1:41537062-41719562 GCF_033978795.1 Nerophis ophidion
CGAAATGAAAACGCTCTATAGCCCGCAGACTTTTTTTGGGCTTTGGGAATCACTAATAAGCCGGAGTCCTTTGAACGCAGATTTCTTGCCGGGACATATGGTACAATACAATCGGCAAGATAGGATGGAGCTAGACCGTGTAGTATTTTATACGTAAGTAGTAAAACCTTAAAGTCACATCTTAAGTGCACAGGAAGCCAGTGCAGGTGAGCCAGTACAGGCGTAATGTGATCAAACTTTCTTGTTCTTGTCAAAAGTCTAGCAGCCGCATTTTGTACCAACTGTAATCTTTTAATGCCAGACATGGGGAGACCCGAAAATAATACGTTACAGTAATCGAGACGAGACGTAACAAACGCATGGATAATGATCTCATCGTCTTCTTCTATGTGTAGAAATCTTGATTTATAATTGAATCACTTGTTTATTTTTCAACAAGTTTATAGTTATTTTTATGTACTTTTTCCAAGTAGTTCAAGAAAGACCACCATAAATGAGCAATATTTTGCACTGTTATACAATTTAATAAATCAGAAACTGATGACATATTTTACTTCTTTATCTCTTTTTTTCAACCAAAAATGCTTTGCTCTGATTAGGGGGTACTTGAATTAAAAAAAATGTTCACAGGGGGTACATCACTGAAAAAAGGTTGAGAACCACTGGTCTATGGGAAGTGAGGTGTCAATGCAAAATGGAGAAAAGTAGCGAGAAGGCTTGTTTTGTTGGCTGGTGTCCACGCACACGAGACGACTATCAGTCCAAACTCAGGTTTACTCCTCTCTGTGCCTCCTGCTGTTCATTGCATGGCAACAAAACATGTCCTCCGATCTCAGAGAGTCCGGTGACGGACATCAATATCACCGACCGGGTTGACGTGGGTTGAGGTGAGGCCGGACTTTCCCACGCCTCACTTCGCAACAGGAATGATGGATCTGGCCCCCTCCCAACATCACCTGTGGTTTTAAGATCCATCTGTTCCGAATTATTATCCCCGCTCAAGATTTATAGCTCCGTGGCACTCGTGAGAGCCACTGAAGCAGGAACGGTGATGAACTTAAGGACAACTTTTTGTAAAAAGTACTGGATTTGGAGTTCGACGCTCCACGAGTATTGGACAAGCGTGACAATCAACTTGTTTATTTTCTTGTCGGAGGCAGCAAGTGATATTGGTTGTGACTTGTGTTGCCGTGTCAAACATAAAAATAGACTTCTTGCGAAGCCAGACGTTTGACAGCGGCAGTTGTTTTCCATCCGGCATGGCGCTCGATTCATGAAGTGAGACAGATGAGGCGTCTTGGAAGAGCCTTTTCTCTTTTGTGGACGTTTCACGCTACTTGAAGCCTGGTGCTCCTTTCTTTTTTTCAGTGTTCCACAGAGAAAGTCACAACTTTGGAAGTGGATTATCATAAAAGCTCGTACTACCACAAACCACCTGGTTTCTCAGTTATGGAACGAGGCAGTCAGACCCAGCACATTCCGACTAATGTTCTCATGAAAACACTTTTTTTTTTTTTTTTTTTTGAAAGGCACGTCAGTTTTGGTTTTTGTCACGGGACACTGTCGAGGATGTGACCTTTTCAGGAATCTCCCAGTGAATTAGCAGGATGGAGACAGGGACAACAAAGACTTTGTCGAAACCACAAAATTGATTCTTAGATATAATCTTTCAGCAATGACATCATTGCTTTTCTGCATATTTCCCTATTTTTTCAACCCACAAAGAAACAAAAAGTCCATCCTATAGTGACTTTCCAGTTAGGATTGTTTCCTTTCGCTCTGATACAGAATTGAAGTATACAGCAATACGGTAACATCCAACATTGTAGAAGCTTCCATTTCCATTCTTGGAACGTTGAATGTGCAACGTTGGATCCACGTTGTTGGTTGGGAAATGACCAGGTCAAATCCACATCGCAACCTGACATTGAATAAACGTTGTCAAAAAGCATGTTGTTTCAACGTTGTATTTGTGTTGTACGATAATGGTAGGGAGTAGAGATGCGCGGATAGGCAACTATAACATCCGCAACCGCATCACCAAAGTCGTCATCCACCCGCCGTCCATCCGAACTAACATTTTTTCAGGACCGTACCCGCCCACCAACCGCCCCGCTGAAATACGTCAGAGGTCGCCCACCTTTACCACTCACAGAGATATTTTAACCTGTTTCACAGAGTATCGAAGACAATTGGAGCCGCCAACGTTCACGCGATTATCCAATAGCGTTCATCCTGATGACAAGAATATGGGCGTGCTGTGAAGCTATTGCCTTTGACACCTTCGACAACTTGTACGAACCGATTGTTGGTCGGCAACATGTTGTGTGCAGCTTCCGCAATTAATCGTACAAGATTGAAAGGCATACTGGGTGATACAGAGTATGGTTGTGATATAAACAACTTCAACACTTACTAATTTGCGCCAGGCTGTGAAGCCACACAATACAAGATTGACAAACACATTTCGGGAGAACATCCTCACAGTAACACAACATAAACGCAACACAACAAATACCCAGAATCCTTTGTATTCATGACACTTCCTGACTATTTTATACACCCCGCTAGCAGCCAACCCCACCCACCCCCGTGCGTCGGTAGGTGGGCGGGGTTGGGGCCGCGGGGGTGTAAAATATATTCAGGACATGTCACGGATACAAAGGATTCTGGGTATTTGTTGTGTTGCATTTATGTAGTGTTACTGTGAGGATGTTCTCCCGAAATGTGTTTCATCCAGTATGCCTTTCAATCTTACATACAAGATTGAAAGGCATACTGGATGATACAAAATACACTGATGGTTGTGATATAAACAACTTTAACACTTACTAATATGTGCCAGGCTGTGAAGCCACACAATACAAGATTGACAAACACATTTCGGGAGAAAATCCTCACAGTAACACAACATAAACGCAACACAACAAATACCCAGAATCCTTTGTATTCATGACACTTCCTGACTATTTTATACACCCCGCTAGCAGCAAACCCCACCCACCCCCCGTGCATCGGTAAGGTGGGCGGGGTTGGGGCCGCGGGGGTGTAAAATATATTCAGGAGTTGTCACGGGGTATTTGTTGTGTTGCATTTATGTTGTGTTACTGTGAGGATGTTCTCCCGAAATGTGTTTCATCCAGTATGCCTTTCAATCTTACACATACAAGATTGAAAGGCATACTGGATGATACAAAGTACACTGATGGTTGTGATATAAACAACTTTAACACTTACTAATATGTGCCACACTGTGAAGCCACACAATACAAGATTGACAAACAAATTTCGAGAGAACATCCTCACAGTAACACAACATAAACGCAACACAACAAATACCCAGAATCCTTTGTATTCGTGATACATCCTGAATATATTTTACACCGTGCGTCGGTAAGGTGGGCGGGGTTGGGGGGGGGGGGGGGGTAGCGGGGTTTGCTGCTAGCGGGGTGTATAAAATAGTCAGGTAGTGTCATGAATACAAAGGATTCTGGGTATTTGTTGTGTTGCGTTTATGTTGTGTTACTGAGAGGATGTTCTCCCGAAATGTGTTTGTCGTTCTTAATTGGTGTGGCTTCACAGCGTGGCGCATATTACTAAGAGTGTTAAAATTGTTTATATCACAACCATTAGTGTACTCTGTGTCACCCAGTATGCCTTGCAGTCGTGTGCGTGTTGCCGCGGAAGCCACACACAACATGATGCTGGACTGACAAGCAGATTGCAAATGCTGTAGAGGGCGACAAAGACAATGGCTTCATAGCACGCCCTAATACTTATTATCTGGGTGACTGCCGGCAGTCATTCAGTAAAATAATGGCGTCTCCTATTGTCTTCCTTGCTGCATGACACGAGTCTTAAATGGCTATTTGAATGGCAAAAGATACCGATCCCAGAACCGTGTATATCAAATATTTCCAGGTAGTTCAACCGCCACCCCGCCCGAATCGAATTAAAATCTATTTTTTCATCATGTCAACCGCCCGACCCGCGGTTTATCCGCGGACTCCGTGGATGAGACCGCAAACCGCGCATTTCTAGTAGGGAGAGTGACAAAATTTCATTGGTCAAATTGACATCAGAACCCAACATTGATTAAACGTCGTCAAAAAGGATGCTGTTTTAATGTTAGTTGAGTTTCGTCTTTATTTGAAGGGACAATGCACAGAATCATTAAGCTCAAAGACGGATATGTTCTGTACCAAAATATAGCTAAATAGCTCATTTCCATCTGCAGTCCCTGGCAACCTAAATTAAAAGGATACAAAAATCCATCCATCTATCCATCATCTTCCGCTTATCCGAGGTCGGGTCGCGGGGGCAACAGCCTAAGCAGGGAAACCCAGACTTCCCTCTCCCCCAGCCACTTCGT
This sequence comes from Nerophis ophidion, assembly GCF_033978795.1. NCBI lineage: Eukaryota > Metazoa > Chordata > Actinopteri > Syngnathiformes > Syngnathidae > Nerophis > Nerophis ophidion. Next base: position 41,541,435 of record NC_084622.1, read on the forward strand.
CTAGCTCTTCCCGGGGAATCCCGAGGCGTTCCCAGGCCAGCCGGGAGACATAGTCTTCCCAACGTGTCCTGGGTCTTCCCCGTGGCCTCCTACCGGTTGGACGTGCCCTACACGCCTCCCTAGGGAGGCGTTCGGGTGGCATCCTGACCAGGTGCCCGAACCACCTCATCTGGCTCCTCTCGATGTGAAGGAGCAGCGGCTTTACTTTGAGTTCCTCCCGGATGGCAGAGCTTCTCACCCTATCTCTAAGGGAGAGCCCCGCCACACGGCGGAGGAAACTCGTTTCAGCCGCTTGTACCCGTGATCTTATCCTTTCGGTCATGACCCAAAGCTCACGACCATAGGTGAGGATGGGAACGTAGATCGACCGGTAAATTGAGAGCTTTGCCTTCCGGCTCAGCTCCTTCTTCACCACAACGGATCGGTACAACGTCCGCATTACTGAAGACGCCGCACCGATCCGCCTGTCGATCTCACGATCCACTCTTCCCTCACTCGTGAACAAGACTCCTAGGTACTTGAACTCCTCCACTTGGGGCAGGGTCTCCTCCCCAACCCGGAGATGGCATTCCCCCCCTTTTCCGGGCGAGAACCATGGACTCGGACTTGGAGGTGCTGATTCTCATTCCGGTCGCTTCACACTCGGCTGCGAACCGATCCAGCGAGAGCTGAAGATCCCGGTCAGATGAAGCCATCAGGACCACATCATCTGCAAAAAGCAGAGACCTAATCCTGCGGTTACCAAACCGGAACCCCTCAACGCCTTGACTGCGCCTAGAAATTCTGTCCATAAAAGTTATGAACAGAATCGGTGACAAAGGACAGCCTTGGCGAAGTCCAACCCTCACTGGAAATGTGTTCGACTTACTGCCGGCAATGCGGACCAAGTTCTGGCACTGATCGTACAAGGAACGGACCGCCACAATAAGACAGTCCGATACAAAAATCATGCAATAAAATTATTACAATAAAATCATACCATATCACTTAATCAAATTAAGAAAAGTCATAAAAAGCCCTTTCATGGACACATACTTAATATACAATACCATAACAATACCACATCTCATTTACATCATCACACAAAGTCAATACATGCTCTTGTTGCCATCTGTCATCATTTGTAAAAACAACCAGGATTTTAACACACACACACCTCAAAATTTACAAAAAAAATGCTGTCACGGATAAATCTAGTACACAGTAAGTTGATCCGTCCACCTTAGTGACCGTGTGAGCAGCTTTGATTGCTCCAAAGCCACTTTTTAACTTCAATTGTAAATGAAGAGTAGTCTGTTAAACTTTTCAAGTTTGTTGTGAGGTGGTTCCATTCCTTTATGGCTTTATATGAAAAGGCTGATTGTGCAAAAGATGTTTCACATCTGGGTACGCTACACTGCCCCCTGGTGGAGGCTCGTGTGCTTGTAGTTGTCACAGCAGATGTTAGGTTTGAGTTGCTCAACGTCAGGACCGAAATTGAACAAGTTCTTAACGTTGTTTTAATGTCTTGTGCCTGCCGGTTTGGCTCTCCAAGTACCAACATAATGACCAACAATAAAATCAAGTAGCGAAGTAGGCTTTAGTATTCAATAAAAACAAGGACCGTTTTTTTTTGTTTTTTTTAACAAATATATCTAATATTTTTGACACTGCGATAACGGCTCGTCGTTCCAATATTTGATTACAAACCCCGTTTTCATATGAGTTGGGAAATTAGATGTGAGATGTAAACATAAACGAATACAATGATTTGCAAATCATTTTCACCCCATATTCAGTTGAATATGCTACAAAGACAACATATTTGATGTTCAAACTGATAAACTTTTTTTTTTTCTTTGCAAATAATCCTTATGTTTAGAATTATATGCCAGCAACACGTGAAAAAGAAGTTGGGCAAGGTGGCAATAAATACTGATAAAGTTGAGGAATGCTCATCAAACACTTATTTGGAACATCCCACAGGTGTGCAGGCTAATTGGGAACAGGTGGGCGCCATGATTGGGTATAAAAGCAGCTTCCATGAAATGCTAAGTAATTCACAAACAAGGTTGGGTCGACGGTCACCACTTTGTAAAAGAAATTGTCGAACAGTTTTAGAACAACATTTCTCAGCGAGCTATTGCAAGGAATTTAGGGATTTTACCATTTACGGTCTGTAAAATCATCAAAAGGTTCAGATAACCTGGAGGAATCACTCCACGTAAGCGATGATATTACAGACCGTTGATCCCTCAGGCGGTACTGCATCAAAAACAGACATCAGGGTGTAAAGGACATCACCACATGGGCTCAGGAACACTTCATAAAACCACTGTCAGTAACTACAGTCGGTTGCTACATCTGTAAGTGCAAGTTAAAACTCTACTATGCAAGGCAAAACCCATTTATCAACAACACCGAGGAACGCCGCTGGCTTCGCTGGGCCGGAGTTTATCTAAGATGGACTGATGCAAAGTGGAAAAGTGTTCTGTGGTCTTAAGAGTCCACATTTCAAATTATATTTGGAAACTGTGCACGTGGTGTCCTCTGGAACAAAGAGGAAAATAACCATCCGGATTGTTATAGGCGCGAAATTCAAAAGCCAGCATCTTTGATGGTATGGGGGTGTATTAGTGCCCAAGGCATGGGTAACTTACACATCTGTGAAGGCACCGTTAATGCTGAATGGTCCATACAGGTTTTGGAGCAACATATGTTGTCATCCAAGCAACGTTATCATGGACGCCCCTGCTTATTTCAGCAAGACAATGCCAAGCCACGTGTTACAACACCGTGGTTTCGTAGTAAAAGAGTGCGGGTACTTTCCTGGCCCGCTTGCAGTCCAGACCTGTCTCCCATCGAAAATGTGTGGCGCATTATGAAGCGTAAAATACAACACCGGAGACCCCGGACTGTTGAACGACTGAAGCTCTACATAAAACAAGAATGGAAAGAATTCCACTTTCAACGCTTCAACAATTAGTTTCCTCAGTTCCCAAACGTTTATTGAGTGTTGTTAGAAGAAAAGGTGATGTAACACAGTGGTGAACATGCCCTTTCCCAACTACTTTGGCAGGTGTTGCAGCCATGAAATTCTAAGTTAATTATTTTTTTTTTAAAAAAATAAAGTTTATGAGTTTGAACATCAAATATCTTGTCTTTGTAGTGCATTCAACTGAATATGGGTTGAAAATGATTTGCAAATCATTGAATTCCGTTTATATTTACATCTAACACAATTTCCCAACTCATATGGAAACGGGGTTTGTAAGTAATTATTTGGAAAAATCGTAGATGGAGCCCCCGTACTACAGTTTGAGAATCCTGCACGAGATAGTAAATCATCTCAGAAAGGAGTCTCTGCTGCATGTTTTAAAAAATAGAACTAAAAAAAAAAAAAAACATTTAACAGACAATAACAAGCTAAAGTTTGTCTTTTTTTTTTCTGTTGTGGAGCACACCTCGCGCCACCTGAACATTTTTTTTTCCCTCCTGGGCCATCAGGCACATGAACACTAACAAGATCTGATAGCTCAGTTCCAGCTCATGTTATTCTATTCTGTGTTCTTTGTGTTTTATGTTGCACGATTGCACCAAGTAAAATTCTTAGTTTGTGAACCCGTTGTCAAACAACGGCAATAAAAATTATTCTGATTCTGATTCTGATTGTGGTGGCTCACAGGTGCTCAACTTAACTCGGATATACATAACCAAGCACCAGAGGGATGTGGTGCCACTGATAGAAAAGTATGCGGAGGAGTGGCAGGAGACGGGAAGCCCCATCTACCGGCCCATGTGGTGGCTCAGTCCAGAAGACCCGCTCACCTTCGCCATCGACGACCAGTTCATCATTGGAGACGAGGTTTTTGATTGATTGATTCATTCATTCATTCATTGAATACGGTACATATTCCATACAATTGACCACTAAATGGTAAGACCACGTTAAAGGCCTACTGAAACCCACTACTACCGACCACGCCGTCTGATAGTTTATATATCAATGATGAAATATTAACATTGCAACACATGCCAATACGGCCTTTTTAGTTTACTAAATTGCAATTTTAAATTTCCCGCGAGGTATCAAGTTGAAAACGGCGCGGAATGTTGACGCATGCTTGTGACGTTATTGGTTGGAGCGGACATTTTAGCCCAGCGCCACTCGCGGCTAAAAGTCGTCTGCTTTAATCGCATATCGCACAGTATTTTGGACACTTGTTTTGCTGAATCTTTTGCAATTTGTTCAATTAATAATGGAGACGTCAAAGAAGAATGCTGTTGGTGCAAAGCGTCTAGCAACCCAAACACAGCCGGTGTTTCTTTGTTTGTTGTGAAGCTTTAATATGGAACAGAGCGGTCAAGCGAACATGTTTCTCTACCACATGTCAACCAGCAAGTTTTTGGATGACAAAATTGTGATATTAAGTCGGCTCTTACCGGAGACTTGAGCGGAGTTTGCGTCCTCCTGCAGCAGCTGTCAAAAAGGCAGCTGTGACTTTCTTGGCTCCTCCATATGGTTTCCATCAGAGACACTGGCGGTCACCGCAGTCCTCTGACTTTCAGGTATGACTTTATAATCTCACTTAAACACTAGTAACACAATAAGCAGATAAGGGATTTATTCTAGCAAATGTGTCTAATAACATCTGAATCGCTCCCACTGCCATCCATCCATCCATCCATCTTCTTCCGCTCATCCGAGGTCGGGTCGCGGGGGCAGCAGCCTAAGCAGGGAAGCCCAGACTTCCCTCTCCCCAGCCACTTCGTCTAGCTCTTCCCGGGGGATCCCGAGGCGTTCCCAGGCCAGCCGGGAGACATAGTCTTCCCAACGTGTCCTGGGTCTTCCCCGTGGCCTCCTACCGGTTGGACGTGCCCTGAACACCTCCCTAGGGAGGCGTTCGGGTGGCATCCTGACCAGATGCCCGAACCACCTCATCTGGCTCCTCTCGATGTGAAGGAGCAGCAGCTTTACTTTGAGTTCCTCCCGGATGGCAGAGCTTCTCACCCTATCTCTAAGGGAGAGCCCCGCCACACGGCGGAGGAAACTCATTTGGGCCGCTTGTACCCGTGATCTTATCCTTTCGGTCATGACCCAAAGCTCATGACCATAGGTGAGGATGGGAACGTAGATCGACCGGTAAATTGAGAGCTTTGCCTTCCGGCTCAGCTCCTTCTTCACCACAACGGATTGGTACAACGTCCGCATTACTGAAGACGCCGCACCGATCCGCCTGTCGATCTCACGATCCACTCTTCCCCCACTCGTGAACAAGACTCCTAGGTACTTGAACTCCTCCACTTGGGGCAGGGTCTCCTCCCCAACCCGGAGATGGCACTCCACCCTTTTCCGGGCGAGAACCATGGACTCGGACTTGGAGGTGCTGATTCTCATTCCGGCCGCTTCACACTTGGCTGCGAACCGATCCAGCGAGAGCTGAAGATCCCGGCCAGATGAAGCCAACAGGACCACATTGTCTGCAAAAAGCAGAGACCTAATCCCGCGGCCACCAAACCGGAACCCCTCAATGCCTTGACTGCGCCTAGAAATTCTGTCCATAAAAGTTATGAACAGAATCGGTGACAAAGGGCACCCACTGCCTTCGCCTTTTTTTTTTCTTTCTAGTGCTTCACTCTAACTTTCCTCATCCACGAATCTTTCATCCTCGCTCAAATTAATGGGGAAATCGTCGCTTTCTCGGTCCGAATCGCTCTTGCTGCTGGTGGCTATTATTATAGACAATGTGAGGATGTGAGGAGCCCGACAACCCGTGACGTCACGCGCACATCGTCTGCTACTTCCGGTACTGGCAAGGCTTTTTTATCCGCGACCAAAAGTTGCGAACTTTATCGTCGATGTTCTCTACTAAATCCTTTCAGCAAAAATATGGCAATTTCTGGAATGATCACGTATGACACATAGAATGGACCTGCTATCCCCGTTTAAATAAGAAAATCTCATTTCAGTAGGCCTTTAATCAATTCATGGTAGTCATGATGGGAGCCTCCTTGAGTCACATGTGCTTGCTTGAACGAGGTTTTTGCTTGCTTTTAGGTTCTGGTGGCACCGGTGGTGGAGAAAGGGGCCGTGAGGAGGGACATTTATTTACCTGACGGGGGCTTCCAATGGCAGGACAGCCAGAACGCTCAAGTGTTCGATGGAGGGACGTTCCTGCAGGACTACCCGGTGCCCTTGGAGGCGGTGGGTCTTTTCTTTCGGCGAAGATGATTGTCTCCATTTTTAAAAAAAACTTGTGCTGTTCTAAACTTGCACTTTTCCACAAAAAGACCATTGACTGCCTCAAGCCCTTGTCTTGGAGCAGCATGTAGAAATATATCTTTATACTTGCACTTTATTCTAAGATGTCTTTGTTTTCCCTTTTTTAACAATGTTAATCAGTTTTACCTCTCGGCTGATTTTGAAATATTTGGAATTTTTGTCGTTGTTGTTGCTGCTGTCCTGCGTACGGTGGCCTGGAAGTGCAAGACGCCTACATTTCATGAAACAACTTCAAATTACAGAAAACAAATTAAAGTTAAAGCACCACTGATAGTCACACACACACGAGGTGTGGTGGAATACCCTCTGCATTTGACACATCCCCTTGGGAGGTGAGGGGAGCAGTGAGCAGCAGCAGTGGCCACGCCCGGGAATCATTTTGGTGTTTTGAAGACATAACAGCTTACAATTACACAAACCAAATGAACAAAAGACAAACGTTTACAAATACACCAAGCAAATCACAGAAGACAAAACTAATTCTAATTTTAATCACATGAATAATTTGGAACGAGTTGGAGTATTTTAGTGAAATGAGGAACTAACGACCGTGTGGAAATGGAAAAAAAAAAACAATTGGTCGACGTAGCTGTCAATCTGTGGTTTGGGACATTCTCTGTCCAGTTTCTGCACATATTTGTAATGTTGAGTTGTCTTTTGTTTGTGTTTTGTGAAATTATAAATCGGTAGGGTGCTGAAAAACAGTCCATTTATATCCGAAACATGAATTCTATTTATTTCAATTTTAAAAATCAATTCTTTAACAAAAAAAAAAAGTTAAACCTTTTTTTTTTGTTTTTAATTAATCAATCCTAAAAAATAATACACGATGATACCATAATAATACAATTCCAATTCCAAAACCGAACCCGGCCCAGCAACATTCAGAATAGCAATCAACAGAGCAATTGACACAAAACAATCCAAAAGTAGTCAAACAAAAATGAATAATATCAACAACAGTATCAGTTGGCCCCATTCAGCAACCGTTTTTAAGAACAAATTGTGTTCTTAGGCCCACTTGTGAATTTTTTAAGGAGATTTTTATATTCACCAATGTTTTCTTAAGAACAAAATCTAAGAGTGCTTGAGAGCACTCTTAGGGTGGTCCATTTGTTAAGTGTGACAATTTCCCTTGCTTCTATTGTGTAATGTTAAATTAATATCATAGAAAGATAGATAGATGGATGGATAGATAGATAGATAGATAGATAGATAGATAGATAGATAGATAGATAGATAGATAGATAGATAGATAGATAGATAGATAGATAGATAGATAGATAGATAGATGGATAGATGGATGGATGGATGGATGGATGGACGGACGGACGGACGGATAGATAGATAGATAGATAGATAGATAGATAGAAGACAGACAGACATATCGCAAAATGACTAATATACCGTGTGCGTGCACACACGCACACAATTTCTGTTTAACGTCCTCAACTATGTGGACCTCGCTGCTTGACACCATGTTTACCGCATCGGTTATAGTGCCCCAGATCTTAGCTTTATATCTGCCCTTAAACCCCGAGTTTGCACTGCTGAGGATCACTACTTAGTTTTTCTCCCCTTCCTGCAATAGAACCTCCAATTTCTGAACTCGAGCAATTTTTCTTCCGCTTCGGGGCTACCTCAGCAGTCCCCCCTTTCTTAAACTTACGTTTTGACATTATGTAATTCCCCCTGCGGGATAATACGAATTTCTCTTCTGTAATCTTTTTGTGTTTTCTCCGTGTGTTTGATGTTCGGCTTTTCCGCCGGAATTCTGCCCTTATATGGGGAATTAAGGGCGTTTACCAATGCAAATTATGGAATTAGGGTGTTTACATATACATATTGGGGAAATATATCAGAGTTAGTTGGTGACGAACCCCAAGATGCAGAGATGGAGGCAGGCATTGAATAAGAAAACGTGATTTAATTCAAATTAAACTAGAACAAACAAAAGGGGTACAACAAAAGGCGCGCACGTGGGCGGATAACAAACAAAAAGAGCTAGTATGGGAACTAGAGAATAAACTGAGTTTATCATGGAAGTTAGCAAAAAACAAAAAGACCTAGCATGGAAGCTAGTGGGCTTCACTGTGGAAGAGGGGTTAGTGTGTCTGCCTCACAATACGAAGTTCCTGCAGTCCTGGGTTCAAATCCAGGCTCGGGATCTTTCTGTGTGGAGTTTGCATGTTCTCCCCGTGAATGCGTGGGTTCCCTCCGGGTACTCCGGCTTCCTCCCACTTCCAAAGACATGCACCTGGGGATAGGTTGATTGGCAACACTAAATTGGCCCTAGTGTGTGAATGTGAGTGTGAATGTTGTCTGTCTATCTGTGTTGGCCCTGCGATGAGGTGGCGACTTGTCCAGGGTGTACCCTGCCTTCCGCCCGATTGTAGCTGAGATAGGTGCCAGCGCCCCCCGCGACCCAGAAAGGGAATAAGCGGTAGAAAATGGATGGCTGGATGGATGGAAGCTAGCAGGTCTCGAGCAGGAAACAGAAGTCGTACATGTAATATGAAAAACAAACTTGGAAGCAGGGAACAAAAGCAGTAAGCTATAAACCGCAATCAAATAAAGCTTACCACAACGCTGCATTAACAAGACATGATACGACAGGTAGCAACAACAAGAGCGACATTGACATGACAATAATCCAGCACTGAAAGGAAGACAAAGCAGGTACAAATAGGAGCGGGCTGATTGACACCAGGTGTGGCCAGGTGCCAATCAGTCGCAGCTGGAGGGAAACAAAGCACTCAGGGAGACAAACAGGAAGCTGAACCAAAATAAGAGTGTTGACAGGAAATACTAAACACACAGAGTAAAAACTAAAACACAAACAAACTGTCAGTGGCAAACCTGACAAAAAAAGGGCGTGTTTATATGCAAATTATGATAGACACGCACGCGCTAACCATTTGGCATTCAGCAACTTAAGAACAGCAGGTGGGAACAATTTGGCCGTTTAAGGACACGTCATGAATTTGAATGCACTCCTCTGAGAAAACACTTAGGAAAAAAGATAAGAGGGAAAGTTGGGAACATATTGCCGACTGGGGCCCAATATTAATAAGAATTCCAACATAGCAATGACTGGAAATCCCTCATTTACATCATCATCACAGCAATTTATAAAAAAATAAAATAAAATAAAAACATTTAAAAAAAATTTAAAAAAAATTTTTTATAAAATAATTTGATTCGGAATTTAAAAAAAAAACTATTTATTAGTTGTTGTTTTTTTAATAGTAATAATAACTTAGATTTATAACGCGCTTTTCTAAACACTCAAAGCGCTCACAGAGAAGTGGGACTCAACATCCATTCACACCTGGAGGTGGTAAGCTACATCAGTAGCCACAGCTGCCCTGGGGTAGACTGACGAATTTAAGAATTCCATCCATCCATCCATCTTCTTCCGCTTATCCGAGGTCGGGTCGCAGGGGCAGCAGCCTAAGCAGGGAAACCCAGACTTCCCTCTCCCCAGCCACTCCGTCTAGCTCTTCCCGGGGGATCCCGAGGCGTTCCCAGGCCAGCCGGGAGACATAGTCTTCCCAACGTGTCCTGGGTCTTCCCCGTGGCCTCCTACCGGTTGGACGTGCCCTAAACACCTCCCTAGGGAGGCGTTCGGGTGGCATCCTGACCAGATGCCCGAACCACCTCATCTGGCTCCTCTCGATGTGAAGGAGCAGCGGCTTTACTTTGAGTTCCTCCCGGATGGCAGAGCTTCTCACCCTATCTCTAAGGGAGAGACCCGCCACACGGCGGAGGAAACTCATTTCGGCCGCTTGTACCCGTGATCTTATCATTTCGGTCATTACCCAAAGCTCATGACCATGGGTGAGGATGTGATCGTAGATCGACCGGTAAATTGAGAGCTTTGCCTTCCGGCTCAGCTCCTTCTTCACCACAACAGATCGGTACAACGTCCACATTACTGAAGACGCCGCACCGATCCGCCTGTCGATCTCACGATCCACTCTTCCCTCACTCGTGAACAAGACTCCTAGGAACTTGAACTCCTCCACTTGGGGCAGGGTCTCCTCCCCAACCCGGAGATGGCACTCCACCCTTTTCCGGGAGAGAACCATGGACTCGGATTTGGAGGTGCTGATTCTCATTCCGGTCGCTTCACACTCGGCTGCGAACCGGTCCAGTGAGAGCTGAAGATCCCGGCCAGATGAAACCAACAGGACCACATCATCTGCAAAAAGCAGAGACCTAATCCCGCGGCTACCAAACCGGAACCCCTCAATGCCTTGACTGCGCCTAGAAATTCTGTCCATAAAAGTTATGAACAGAATCGGTGACAAAGGACAGCCTTGGTGGAGTCCAACCCTCACTGGAAATGTGTTCGACTTACTGCCGGCAATGCGGACCAAGCTCTGGCACTGATCGTACAGGGATCGGACCGCCACAATAAGACAGTCCGATACCCCATACTCTCTGAGCACTCCCCACAGGACTTCCCGAGGGACACGGTCGAATGCCTTCTCCAAGTCCACAAAGCACATGTAGACTGGTTGGTCAGACTCCCATGCACCCTCAAGAACCCTGCCGAGAGCTGCCACCCTACCGTGGTAGAGGAGTTTGCGTGTCCCAATTTAAGAATTATTTTTTTAAATATTTTTTAGGCCACATCGTACATCAGCGACCAAGAGGGGCTTCTGTAACCTGTAACTTTCAATCTAATTCTTGTAGCAAATAAGATAAGGCTAGAATCGGTTTTAATCGAGAATCGAATGGAAGTCGTTGGAAGATTCACATCCCTCGTAACTTGTTTTGCCTTTTGTCAACAGGTTTTTTTGGAAATTGTGAGGTATTTCATGAAACGTAAAAGGTTTTTAACGCACTTCCAGGCCATCGTATCTTACTTAGTATGTAATCCGGGCGTTTACATACCTTGGTTGTTGTTGCATTTCAACAGTTTTTAATGTTATTAGCTACTGCTGCTGCTGCTGCTTAAAATGAACCTGAATCTGACAAGAAGACCAAATGGACATGAAATGATGTTGAAAGGGGGTTTTATTGGGGGAAATTTAGGGGTACCATGCTCACACGTAAAAAAAAAAAAAAAAAAAAGCAAAAAAACGGCTTTTACTTGAATTTGTTAGGCCTTAGTGCTGATGTTATGAATGTACCTCATCCCTTAAATTGTCACTGCTTTACAGAATCACCCCCTTAGCACTTATTCAACTTAATTTTACCTTGTTGACACCTGAATGTCCCATAGTACTGTAGGCACTGATATTGTAATCTTTTAAGCGTTTAACCTTCTTATAACAACCTGCTGTAGCGAGGGGGGTTCTCGCCGTCGCCTCCTTTCGAATTTGTACTCGACTATTGCGTTGATATCTTGTTTCAGCTGTGCGAGAAAGGAAGAGAACCTTACGTCCTTTCTCGCTGCTTACAAAAAAAAGACCATTTAATACAGTCTTATACATACTCTAACAAAACAGATCCAATGCAAGGAAGAACCATAGGAAATCATTCAGTCTTTATTAATATTAGTGCTTATTTTTCTCTCCATGCTGGTGTCTCTCAGCACAATAATAAACATACAGTCATACTTGCCAACCCTCACGGATTTTCCGGTAGACTCCCGAAATTCAGCGCCTCTCCCGAAGATCTCCCAAAATTCAGGCGGAGCTGGAGGCCACGCCCCCTCCAGCTCCATGTGGACCTAAGTGACGTGTATAAAGAGCGTGCCTGCCCAATGACGTTCTAACTGTAGAATGATCGAGGGCGAGTTCTTGGTTTCTTATGTGGGTTTATTGTCAGGCAGTTTCATTAACGTCCTCCCAGCGCGGTAAAACAACACACAACAACAGCAGTCCGTCTTCGTCTACCGTAAAGCAGTTTGTCGGTCTAAACAGCAATGTTGTGACACTCTTAAACAGGACAATACTGCCATCTACTGTACATGCATATGGTTGGAAAAACAAGGATGGACAATTCAACCCTTAACTCAACAATGAGTAGATGAGTGTGTAAATGTGTAAATAAATGAACACTGAAATTCAAGTATTTATATATATATATATATATATATATGAAATACTTGACCTGGTGAATCTAGGGGGAAATATACTCCTCCCCTTTCAACCACGCCCCGCCCCGCCCCCCACCTCCCGAAATCGGAGGTCTCAAGGTTGGCAAGTATGCATACAGTACTACATCAACATACATGTTTAGTTGGTTCTGTGACTCAAAACACTTGTATCTTAAATCAACATCAACCCTTGAAATGAATTGAAATCAATTCAACAGCACAATAACCAAAACATACTTTTAAATAAGAAATAGTGTATGCAAACAATACAATGCACTACTAACAGGAACGTAATAATAATGCAGCATTTGCCTTTAAAAGTGGACTTCTACTGTAGCTTCTTCCAGCTGTTTCTCCGTCAAACACACCATCAGCAGCTTTTCCATAATTTTATACATAAATGTCCGTCGTTTTGATATTATTTCAACATCCTTGGCTGGTGTTAGAGTCATTCTGCTTCAGCACCATGTAAACTGGTGGTGATACGCTCGAATTGCTTCGCCATTCATGGTTTTGATGATTTATTTCCTTAATTCAATGAATATCATCCACTTATTCTCAGCACTGTTCTTCACACTCACATTCTTCGTACCAAGGGTTGAAAAAAAAACAAAAAAAAAAGCAATTTCGGTCTTTAGTATTAAAGCTAATAATAATAAGACCGGATGTTATGGTTAGATCTTGCCTGGGTTCACTGTGACATTTGCTAAGCAACTGCTTGTAACGCACAAGTCTGCTGGCAACTGACCACATAGCAATTAGCCGAGAGACAGCTCTTATCTGAAAATACTTAAGTTGACGTACCACTGAATTGTTCAAAGAATACTTCGGTACACGGTCCATCATCGGTATCATTTCATGCTGAAACTTCTCGTGTTGGATCTCGTTTGATTGGGCAAAACTTGTTATAATCGCAATGCTGTCAGTTTGTCTGGTCATGATGGTGTTGTACTGAATATTCTATAAATAGATGTACATTGCAATTGTAACCACTGTTTTACTCAATGCAGCCATGTAGTTCCATCCTATATTATACTTTTACCTGCAGTAGGGAAAGGATTCATATGGACCATATTTGCCAACCTTCAGACCTCCGAATTCGGGAGATGGTGGGGAGGGGTGTTGAGGTGTGTGTGTGTGTGTGTGTGTGTGTGTGTGTGTGTGTGTGTGTGTGTGTGTGTGTGTGTGTGTGTGTGTGTGTGTGTGTGTGTGTGTGTGGTATATATTTTCAAGTATTTTATATATATATATATATATATATATATATGTATGTATATATATATGTGTGTGTATGTATATGTGTGTGTATGTATGTATGTATGTATATGTTTATATGTATGTATGTATGTATGCATATATGTGTATATATACATATATATGCATATGTGTATGTATATATATACATACATATGTAGATACATATATATATGTATATATATACATATGTATGTATGTATGTATGTATATATATATATATATATATATATATATATATGTGTGTGTGTGTATATCAGTTCATGAATGAGTATATGGGGCGGTATAGTTCTGATGGTAGAGCGGCCGTGCCAGCAACTTGAGGGTTGCAGGATCGATCCCCGCTTCTGCCATCCTAGTCCCTGCCATTGTGCCCTTGGGCAAGACACATTACCCACCTGCTCCCAGTGCCACCCACACTGGTTTAAATGTAAATATTAGATATTGGGTTTCACTATGTAAAGCGCTTTCACTAGAGAAAAAGCGCTACATAAATATAATTCACTTCACTATATCCGTTCAGCCACCATGTTCAATGGAGGAGTCTGATCTACAAAATTTGCAGGCAGCATACCCTTCCCCCTTCGAGCTGTCCTGGATGAACTGAAATTATTTTTTTTCCAATCATTTTGGAACTTGCAAGAGTACTTCTTCTTCTTACTCGTCGTCGCCGAGTCTCTTCTTTGTTCTTATGCTTCGTCTCTGTTATGTTTTTGGACATTAATACTTGCCGTAGTTTTTAAGCAGTGCATGATACCAATCTGGATGTTGTGTGTCAGTGTATTAACGTGCCGGCTGGTATAAACACACTCTGAGAAATAGCTCCGTGCCTGCCTACTTTATGGGTTATAGATACAACTATGGATAACGGAGACATATATAATAGTCTCGTTTTCAGGGGAGAGAGGACGCTAAAGACGGTGCCTTTAAGGAACGCCCACAATATTGTTGTCCGGGTGGAAATCGGGAGACATTTGGGAGAATGGTTGCCCCGGGAGATTTTCAGGAGGGGCACTGAAATTCGTGAGTCTCCCGGGAAAATCGGGAAGGTTGGCAAGTATGATATGGACCCATTCCTGAATTAATCTGGCATTACGGGAGGAAAGGGGGTGGTTATCAATGTTGCAATGCAGTCTGCTGGAAATGATGGAAACATAGCAACTGATGCTGTGGTCAAAACAGGAATTGCCAAAAAAAAAACCACATGTTAAGATATTCAACACTTGACTGCCAATCTGGAGGCTGAAGTGGATGGTGCACCCCAGACCCCTCCCTCCCCCTAATTAGTCACGTTTCATGTGACAGGTAAATCGTGACGAATGAGGCCATATGAATCCTCTTCCTACAGTCTATTGATGTATTTAACTACCCTGGAAATCACATGCATTGCTTTCAGTTGAATATTTATTTGACACCTGGACTAAAAACTATACTATGATAGAAGTGATTGGGATGGTTCTATTCAAATTAACCTTTGCACAATGCCTTATGTGGCGTTTATGGATTTTATTTTATTGTTTTCTTGGCTTGTCGGCGGTGATGATACAGACGGACTGAATATTTTACATTGTCTGCAAGTAACCGTAAGTTTACTGTATCAACACTCAGGTCTACTGAAGCGTATCCAATCACCAAATGTCTTAGTGCAACACATTGATGTCTTAACCTCTCCTAGAGCTGAATGTACAGAAACTGTGATTTCCCAAACCGAGCCACTCGCCGGAGGAGCTTTTAATGCAGAAAACGCTGTTTTCACGTTTTGTTGAATGTTCGACAGGCTGAGCTGACATGATGACACATGTGCCTTAATTTAATCCAAGGAGCTGGATTTTTTTTTTTTTTTTTTTTTTTGCAGTATCAGCAATGTACAAATTACAATGACTGTGCCATTACAAGTGTTTTTTTGTTTTGTTTGTGTGTTTCTCTTATTAATCAGAGGACTCTTTTGCAAATAAAGTTTACATTTTCTTACTACCTTGACTCCTACAAGTATTTTTTTTTTAACAATAAATAAATAATCGATGGATTTTTGGATTTTATCCTCCCTTTTTGCACAATCCTTCAATTATTATGGGCCTGATCTACTGAAGTTTTGCGTGCATTATGTTCAAAACTGATCTACTAAGTTCATGCGTAGAGGATTGCGTATCTTGAATGCAGTGGTGGGACGTACATTTCCCACCTAGGCCTTCAGTGATGTCCAACTTCAAAGATTATTTCTCAAAATACCATAATTTATGTCACCATATGACCATTGTAGCGGTAAAGTCCTATACTATTACTGCTACTGGTTGCCGAATATAAATGAAACTAGTTCAGACGTGTGCAGCCGGCTAATAATTGATGTCCAAAATTGTGTCCATGTTTAACAAAAATATTTAATATCACAAAGTCACATTTATATAACACACTTTGTACAAAAACAGAAAATACACGGGAGCAAACAAACACTAGCCTGGCACAGTCAAAAACTGTTGCGCCTCTACTCAGCAACACCTGAGCAAGATCCTGACTCAATCAATCAATCAATCAATGTTTACTTATATAGCCCTAAATCACTAGTGTCTCAAAGGGCTGCACAAACCACTACGACATCCTCGGTAGGCCCACATAAGGGCAAGGAAAACTCACACCCAGTGGGACGTCGGTGACAATGATGACTATGAGAACCTTGGAGAGGAGGAAAGCAATGGATGTCGAGCGGGTCTAACATGATACTGTGGAAGTTCAATCCATAATGGATCCAACACAGCAGCGAGAGTCCCGTTCACAGCGGAGCCAGCAGGAAACCATCCCAAGCGGAGGCGGATCAGCAGCGCAGGGATGTCCCCAGCCGATACACAGGCGAGCAGTACATGGCCACCGGATCGGACCGGACTCCCTCCACAAAGGAGAGTGGGACATAGAAGAAAAAGAAAAGAAACGGCAGATCAACTGGTCTAAAAAGGGAGTCTATTTAAAGGCTAGAGTATACAAATGAGTTTTAAGGTGAGACTTAAATGCTCCTTAAATAGCCAGGCACTTGGCCTTGGAGCCGACCCCTTTAGTGACGTCATCAATTTGACAGACAGAAAGTGTATTTGGCTCGAACAACCATTGTGGGAGAAATATTACACAAACCCCCATTACGCCCTACTGAGTATTGAACCACATCAACAGTGTACAAAACAGGTTATTTTCTAGCGAAAACATACCTTATGTAGAGATGTCCGATAATGGCTTTTTTGGCGGTATCCGATATTCCGATACGGTCCAACTCTTAATTATCGATACCGATATCAACCGATACCGATATATACCAGTGTAGAATTAACACATTATTATGCGTAATTTTGTTGTGATGGCCCGCTAGATGCATTAAACAATGTAACAAGGTTTTCCAAAATAAATCAACTCAATTTATGGAAAAAAAATGCCATATTTATTATTGAAGTCACAAAGTGCTTTTTTTTTTTTCAAGCATGTCTGGGTGTTTACAAGTGAGATTTAAACCCAGAGAGAATCCCTATGACCTCCGAGGTTCAGCTTTCTTTCAGAAAGCCAAAATAAGAACAAGCTTAAAAAGTAGATGTGTTTCTGTTAGAGGAGTTCAACTGTGGAACAGCTTGGATGATTCCTTAAAATGTTCCAGTTCCATTCACACATTTAAAAAAACACTTTAAGACCAATGTCTTGAAAAAATATATCACTCTTGAATTAACATTGTAGTTAATACTATGATTAATGTTAATTAAAAATTATACATGAGATATAAAAAATTAATAGAAGTACAATTGTTTGTATATATTGTATATATAATTAGTGCAAAGGTCTATATCAGGGGTGCCCATTACGTCGATCGCGAGCTACCAGTCGACCGCGGGGGGTGTGTCAGTCGATCTCGATCCAGGCTTTTAAAAAAAATAGACCTAAAAATTAGTGATCATCAATCTTCACCAAGACGTCACTTAAATGACATTCACGGTACCGGAGGGTCTTGTGAGATGACGCTGGCTGCTGCAAGATCATTATTATGAAAATATGACCGAGAGGAAGGCGAGAAACACTTTTTATTTCAACAGACTCTCGCGCCGTCCTTTCCGTCAAAACTCTGAAGGCCGACTGCACATTTCCTATCTTCACAATAAAAGCCCTGCTTCATGCTGCCTGCGCTAACTAAATACAGAGTCTCGGAAAACTGGCGTGCACAAGCGATCCCTCAGAAAGCTGGCGTGCACATCACTTGTGCACGCCAGCTTTCCGAGACTCTTATTTTGTTAGCGCAGGCAGCATGAAGCAGGGCTTTTATTGTGAAGATAGGAAATGTGCAATCGGCCTTTAGAGTTTTGACGGAAGGGACGGCGCGTAAGTCTGTTGAAATAAAAAGTGTTTCTCGCCTTCCTCTCTGTCATTTTTTCATAATAATGAACTGGCAGCAGCCAGCGTCATCTCACAAGACCCTCGGGTGCCGTGAATGTCAATCAAGCAAGCTACGGAATTTGCCGCCAATGTTTTTCTTGTAAAGTGTATGGAAGCTGGATGAATTAGATGCCAAAAACCAACCACTTTCATGTGGTATTGTACAGAAAGGACAGCTTTTTTTCTCCTCCATTTGAAAATGTGGGCGTTATCATCATTACTGTCTGATTCCAATCAATGCAAGTCATCAGAATCAGGTAATACACCTATATTCTTGTCTTTGTGAAAGAAAGACATCTATATGTGTTACACATGCTTGTATTATCATTAAACACATTTAACTTGTTTACAAAAATGTCTCTTTCATAAATAAATAAATGTAAATGATATATATAAATGAGGTAGATCCCCTCGAGTTGGTCAATTGAAAAGTAGCTCGCCTGCAGAAAAAGTGTGGGCACCCCTGGTCTATATGTACACAGGGATATTTCACATGCCTGTACTGTGTATAAAATTGAACTATGTTCATGTTGTTTATAATGTTGTTTATAATGTGTATTTATAATAAGTTGTGCAAAGGACTTTTTATAACTTTCGGAAGTTTATTTTGTACTTGAAATTGTTTATAGGGTCAGGCGCAATAAGTGTTTAACTTCAGCCTAAACCCTTTCGGTCTGTAACATTTTTTATTTTCAATCTATGAATGTACAACTGTTTTTTTGCTTTGTTGACCATTGACCGAAGAACAATAAACTTGAAACTTGAAAACAGCAGCTTGGAATTTGGGACATGCTCTCCCTGAGAGAGCATGAGGAGGTTGG
The DNA here is from genome assembly GCF_033978795.1 of Nerophis ophidion. Classification (NCBI taxonomy): domain Eukaryota; kingdom Metazoa; phylum Chordata; class Actinopteri; order Syngnathiformes; family Syngnathidae; genus Nerophis; species Nerophis ophidion. The sequence goes on from NC_084622.1 coordinate 41,560,222, forward strand.
GGGGGGGCGTGGGGGAATGGGGTAGCGTGAGTTTGTATTGTAGCGTCTCGGAAAAGTTAGTGCTGCAAGGGGTTTGTTATGTTTTTGTTATTTCCCTGTCTTCTCTTTGTTTCTTTTTGTGTAAGTTTCTCCTTTATTAGTCCCCAGCGAGGCACACCTGCAACTAATCGCTACCCGGCAGTATATAAGTTCATCACCGCACACCTGTACATTCCTTGTGCTCATGCCTGACTCGCACCATCCAGCTTGGTACGTTGTCTCTCTTTCTTTATCATTATTCCTCACCTCTTGTTTTTGCCCCATAGTTCCTCTGTAGGAAAGAGAAGTTTTTCGTTGGAACCTTTTGCCGACCACCGAGGGTCCTACTTCAGTTTGTCCTTCCATGGTGTGCACGTCTGCCCCATCGCCTTTAGTTTATCCCTTTTTGGACTCATTAAATATAACTTTACTTTGTGATTCAACTTTGCCTCCCGTCCTTGCATCCTGGGGTCAAATCCTTGTTCGAAACCTAACAGGGTTCTTGGTATTTGTTATGTTGTGTTTATGTTGTCTTACGTTGCGGCTGTTCTCCCGAAATGTGTTTGTCATTCTTGTTTGGTGTGGGTTCACAGTGTGGCGCATATTTGTGACAGTGTTAAAGTTGTTTATACGGCCACCCTCAGTGTGACTTGTATGGCTGTTGACCAAGTATGCATGGCATTCACTTGTGTGTGTGAAAAGCCGTAGATGTTATGCGACTGGGCCGGCACGCAAAGGCAGTGCCTTTAAGGTTTATTGGCACTGTGGGCTTCTCCCTACGTCCGTCTACACAGCGGTGTTTTAAAAAGTCATAAATTGTACTTTTTGAAACCGATACCGATAATTTTGAAATTGATACCGATATTTTCCAATATTACATTTTAAAGCATTTATCGGCAGATAATATCGGCACTTCGATATTATTGGACATCTCTAATCTTATGTGTATTTATGGGTACTGTCACAAACAAAACAGCACAAAACATATTGAAAGTGAAAAAACAAAGTATTTCAACTCACAATTAGTAGCACCCATTCGACGTCGTATAAGCCAGTGGTAACCCTCGTCGTTGGCTTATTCGAGTAGAAATGGCAAGAATTAATCCTCATTTCTTCGCCGGAACAGCTGAGCTAGCTTCCGGGGTTGGCGGATATCCCAAGATATAGTTTACCTTTAAATATCCTTCTTGAAAATGGTCTTGCAAATATAGATCTGCCACCTAATCAACATTTTGTTCTCCTCTGTTATCCTGATCTGGCTACCGTGCAACACTTCCTGCTTCCTGCTAACTTGAAACTTGTGGTTGGACACTCACATTGGAATGACAAGTGTGTATCCAATCACAGTCTCGTTAACATCAGGCTACTTCGATAGGCTACTGTCAACAACTCTTGATCTGATTGGCTATCGCAACTGTCTATCAACTCGGACGCCCTCATTACTGATTCTGAAGACCTCGGGCAGATTTGGTAGAGCATGGCAACACAAGCTAGCCGAATTCTGATTGGATACAAGCTCAAACTAAAAACAACAGCGCTGGAAGGAGCATAATATGACATTAAGAGGATATGAATACTTTTAGATATTTAGGGTAAGTAAATAAAAAAAAAATTTTATCTTTAATTATGATCATGATGTCTAGTTATGTTAGACCAGCAGACAAGGCCTTTCTGGCCCTGACGGCACACCAAAGCTTGAACGATGGAAAATAAAGACGGCAATTCTCTCAATGTCTTCATGAATATGCAGAATATTTTTGCTGATTATCAAAATGCCCACAATACTGGGAGGAGGATGTGCAAATACAATACAATCATTCAGCACTCACAAGGTGATTTATCAAGACTAGAACTGTTTTGACCTTTGTTTTGTGTAAACTGGCACAGTTAGACACAAATGTTTTTGGACTGTCACTAAAGGCCTACTGAAAGCTTTGGGTCATGACCGAAAGGATAAGATCACGGGTACAAGCGGCCCAAATGAGTTTCCTCCTCCGTGTGGCGGGGCTCTCCCTTAGAGATAGGGTGAGAAGCTCTGCCATCCGGGAGGAACTCAAAGTAAAGCCGCTGCTCCTCCACATCGAGAGGAGCCAGATGAGGTGGTTCGGGCATCTGCTCAGGATGCCACCCGAACGCCTCCCTAGGGAGGTGTTTAGGGCACGTCCAACCGGTAGGAGGCCACGGGGAAGACCCAGGACACGTTGGGAAGACTATGTCTCCCAGCTGGCCTGGGAACGCCTCGGGATCCCCCGGGAAGAGCTAGACGAAGTGGCTGGGGAGAGGGAAGTCTGGGCTTCCCTGCTTAGGCTGCTGCCCCCGCGACCCGACCTCGGATAAGCGGAAGAAGATGGATGGATGGATAAAAAAAGATGTTTATCATGTAGCGGTTGAAGAACTGAACAAGATTGTGTTAGTTCTAATATTTTGGTGAACTCATTTAAACACATCAGTGGGTCCAATCGACTCTCATAGATAGATAGATGGATGGATGGATGATAGATAGATAGATAGATAGATAGATAGATAGATAGATAGATAGATAGATAGATAGATAGATAGATAGATAGATAGATAGATAGATAGATAGATAGATAGATAGATGGATGGATGGATGGATGGATGGATGGATGGATGGATGGATGGATGGATGGATGGATGGATGGATGGATGGATGGATGGATGGATGGATGGATGGATGGATGGATGGATGGATGGATGGATGGATGGATGGATGGATGGATGGATGGATGGATGGATGGATGGATGGATGGATGGATGGATGGATGGATGGATGGATGGATGGATGGATGGATGGGTGGGTGGGTGGGTGGGTGGATGGATGGATGGATGGATGGATGGATAGATAGATAGATAGATAGATAAATAATACTTTATTGATTCCTTCAGGAGAGTTCCCTCAGGAAAATTAAAATTCCAGCAGCAGTGTACAGAATTGACATCACATTCAAAAAGTAAATAATGGGGGTATAAATGGAAACAATCCATCCATCCATCCATTTTCTACCGCTTATTCCCTTTTGGGGTCGCTGGCGCCTATCTCAGCTACAATCGGGCGGAAGGCGGGGTACACCCTGGACAAGTCGCCACCTCAAATTGAAAAATATTACAATAAAAATAAAAAGCAACAATGAGAATAAAAATATAACAGTAAAATAAGAATATAACAAGACAAACTAGGCAGTAGTGACCATGTTATGAAAAGTAGTACCCAATAAATCCCCTACAGTACAAGTTTGCCTCTCACTCGCCATGAATTTTATTTTTTAATGCACTTTACATTAAAAAAAAGGGATTTTTTTAAAACAACGTCTGCACATTGACACGGTTTGTGGGAGCTCGCTGACGACTAATTCCATGTAGTCCATATAAATGTTATTTTTAGTGGGGAAAGCGCTATAGTAGGTGGACAGGGTTCACTTATGGGAGTCACAATCTCCACTTAGCCTCTGGTCCTGGCCGAGGTCCACCTTGGGGCCTGGGGGGCCTCGCCGCTCTCCCACATTAAAACAGGTGCAGCTGGCTGCAGTCATGCATGGATCCTCCTTGCCAACAAACAAGCTCACACTCTCCGTTTACACCCTACTTTTAATCGCTTGGATTCAGAAGGCACTTTTTTTTTTTTAATACGGGAGCAAATCTGGTTAAATCACACAATAGAAGAGCGGCTGCATGTTAGCATGCACCCCAAAACTTTTATTATAGAAGACGGCACATAAACATGTCCTTTAAATCCAACATTTCCATTAAAAAAAATAAAAATTAGTAAAACTGAATCTGGGAATTGTTTGCATGTTTGAACAATTTTTTTTTTAATTTATTTTAAGGGAGTAAACTGGCCCAGGAATTAAATTGATGACAAGTGTAGGTTGCAGATCTCAAGGTCTACTTTTAGAAACTGCAAGTCAAGGTTTTAAGTTTCAGGCTCTGCTTTTAAGCCAATGACTTTTTCCAGCTCGCCAATTAGGTGTACAATCGGTAGGGCAGGGCGATACTGCAAGTAAACAACGGGGGCCAGGATTGCCGATACTGACGCCGATGCTTTTTACTAAAACAAATGCCGAGCTCCGAAAATGACTCCGTGATTTTGCTTATAATTTAATAAAAAATGTACACCTTTGGAGTGTTAGTGTTTGGGACGACTGAAATGTCTTTTTATTTTTTATGAGATTGTGTATGTTAAAGGCCTACTGAAATGAGATTTTCTTATTCAAACGGGGATAGCAGGTCCATTCTGTGTCATACTTGATCATTTCGCGATATTGCCATATTTTTGCTGAAGGGATTTAGTTGAGAACATCGACAATAAAGTTCGCAACTTTTGGTCGCTAATAAAAAAGCCTTGCCTGTACCGTAAGTAGCAGACGATGTGCGCGTGACGTCACCGGTTGTAGGGATCCTCACGTCCTCACATTGTTTATAATGTGAGCCTCCAGCAGCAAGAGCTAATCGGACAGAGAAAGCGACAATTTCCCCATTATTTGAGCGAGGATGAAAGATTCGCGGATGAGGAAATTTAGAGTGACGGACTAGAAAAAAAAAAAAGGCGATTGCATTGGGAGCGATTCAGATGTTTTTAGACCCATTTACTAGGATAATTCTGGGAAATCACTTATCTTTCTATTGTGTTGCTAGTGTTTTAGTGAGTTAAATAGTACCTGATAGTCGGAGGGGTGTGTCCAAAGGTGTGTTGACGCCAGTCTCTGACAGAAGTCACGGCAGCTGCAGCACGACAGAAGCTCCGCTGATCTCCGGTAAGAGGCGACTTATTTCCACAATTTCCACAACTATCAGACTGTGTGGTCGGTAGTAGTGGGTTTCATCCATCCATCCATTTTCTACCGCTTATTCCCTTTTGGGGTTGCGGGGGGTGCTGGCGCCTATCTCAGCTACAATCGGGCGGAAGGCGGGGTACACCCTGGACAAGTCGCCACCTCATCGCAGGTAGTGGGTTTCAGTAGGTCTTTAAGGCCCTAAAAACATATCATCATCATATAATCCATCCATTTTCTACCGCTTATTCCCTTTTGGGGTCGCTGGCGCCTATCTCAGCTACAATATTTTAAAAAAAACTAATAAATTCTAACAATGATAACAATGATAATGATAATAATAATAATGAAAGTAGCACAATAGCATCCTGATAAAATGCTATTACTTTATTCAAAATAAAATATTTGTAAACAAATTAACAATACACCATTCTAGCAATATAAGACGACATAAAAAGATCGGGGTACACCCTGGACAAGTCACCACCTCATCGCAGACACCCAAAAATATTACCAAAAAACACAAACGAGTGTCATGGTATCGATTCAATGCTGATACCACCCGTTGTACCGATACTGTCCCATCTTAATTGGCCAAACAGAAGTCTACCAGAGTAAGTGAAGCGTAAGCAGACCTCAAGAATGCAGAACTTGAAATGTTAGCCTGCTATCGGAAGCCCAGGCCAGGGTAACATCAGGGCGCGCATGTGTGTGTGTGTGTGTGTGTGTGTGTGTGTGTGTGTGTGTGTGTGTGTGTGTGTGTGTGTTGCTACATCAACAAGGAAAAGTACCTTCCATATGAGGTCCGGTGAACAAGTTAGGAGCGAAACCATGGTCCCAATACGGAAAACCATTCCATCTAATAGAGAGCCAAATACTAGAGTCTGTGAACATTGCTCCAAAGTCAGGATTTTTTGTTGATTTAATGTGCATATAAAAGTAAACATTGACAGGTGCAAAGGCAGCAGTGTATGATAAAACAAGACGGCAGCTAAAGAAGGACTTTCCTATTCATCCTCGAAAAAAGCCGCCGGGTGAACAGCTGATTTTACGACTTCGGGCGCTGACGTAAGACAAGCCGTGTCCCATATGTGACTATTGGATGAACAAATATCATCATCATCATCGGCGGTCACTCGAAGCAAGTATGACAATCCTCCTGGTAGGGGTGTACCCCTTTATGGAGGATGCCTGTGTGTGACTTTGTTTAACGTGGGGAGACTGGTGCACAGACAGTCACCACACGATCCTTGACAGAATCGGGTCAGGGTCCAGTGGCATGGAGTCCAAGACGACTGGGGACCCTTTTCTGCTGCAGCCTTCATCCGCCATCGGGGCCGTTGTGGTAGTTCTCAATTCTGCCTTCTCCACCATTGAGGTCTTCACCGTATCCCTGGCTAAGGGGCAGTCAGGTACTAGGCCTTTGCCAAGGGCCACCTGGGGTAACGGTAGTAAAGGGGTTAACCTCCTAGTGCCCCAAGACCCCATAGAGGAGCCTCCACTGCCGGATGCCCTTTAACGTCATGCCCAGGACACGAACAAATATACTACGGTACTACGACTATGGTGGCCATTAACAGTTAGCTTCTACAGCTGGGTTGCCCAAAGTGCGACACAGGGGGCATCTGTGGTCCGTGACTCGTTTGTCATCGGCCTTAAGCACATTACAAAAAAAACAAAAAATAGAGATCTCATTTGCACTCCTGGGGGTGAAATCTATCAAAATTAGGGTGTTCCCAAAAAAGGGATTTTTCAAACTGACTGTGTGTCGCTTTTAAAAGTGCTCCCCCCTCTGGTCAACATATGAAATAACAAGTGTGTGTAAAAATTTGAAGTGCTCCCCCGCTGGCCGACAAATGTAATAACAAGTGAGGGTAAGAAATTGAAATGCACCCCCTTTGGCCAAAATTGATTTAAAAAATGAAATAAATATGTATATAGAGACATACTGTAATAACTTGAAGTAAATAATGAAGATTGAAAAACAAATACAAACAAAAAATTCAACAACAATAAAAAATAACTAAAAGCTGTCTTTTTCTCACAATGTGTCAACTTGTTTCTTATAAGATTGGGAGCAATTTCTCATTTTCTTTCTGTTTCTGCAATATTGCATTATTTTCTCATAAAATTATTACTTTTTCATGCAGAATGGGGATATTTGTCACAAAAAATTCTGACTTGCATCACAATATTGCCAATTTTTTTGTTGTTCTTGTCAAATAGTGTCATTTTTTGGAGTTAAATTATGACTCTTGTCAATAATTTTGTCAAGCAAAATTCCGATTATCATTATAATATTGCCAAAATGTTTAAGTTTTCCCTTACAATTGTGACTTTTGTCAGGGAAAATTACGACTCTTTTAGAAAAGTTGCCAAATTGTTTAAGTTTTCCCTTAAAATTGTGACCTTTGTCAGGTAAAATTACGACTCTGTCAGAAAAGTTGCCAAAATGTTAAGCTTTTCTTGTAAAATTGTGACTGTTTGTCACGTCTGGGATCCTGTTTTGTTTAAGTTATGTCCTACTTGGTTTTTGGACTCTTTTTAGTTCCTGCTGTTTCACTATCTTGTCTTATTTCCATGGTTACCCATTAGTTTCACCTGTCATGTCACGCACCTGATTTGTTTTGACTCACGCACCTGTTCAATCACCACAGTATTATTTAAGCCACAGTTGCCAGGTAGTCAGCATGGCGACATTACCCTTTACGCACTGGTGTGTAGAGGGTGATCGAGGGTGATATCGCCATGCAGACCACCTGGCAGCTGTGGCTTAAATAATACTGTGGTGATTGAACAGGTGTGTGAGTCAAAACAAATCAGGTGCGTGACATGACAGGTGAAACTAATGGATAACCATGGAAACAAGACAAGGGAGTGAAAAAGCAGGAACTAAAAAGAGTTCAAAAACCAAACAGGACATAACTTAAACAAAACATCATCCCAGAAATGACACTGTTATTGAGTAAAATCCCAACTGTTATCATAATATTGCAAAAATGTTCAGTTTGTCTTGTAAAATTTTGACTTGCGTTAGGTAAAATTACGACTTTTATTATAGAACTGCTAAAATTCTAAGTTTTTTTCTTGTGAAATTGTCACCTTTTTCTTGTGAAATTCCAACTCATTTTTCTCAACAAGCTTTTTTCATATTTGCATAGCATGTATATATTGGCGACTTGTCCAGGGTGTACCCCGCCTTCTGCCCGATTGTAGCTGAGATAGGCGCCAGCGCCCCCCGCGACCCCAAAAGGGAATAAGCGGTAGAAAATGGATGGATGGATGGATGTATGTATATATTATTAATGCTGTCAATACACATCTTTATATATTTAAAGTGTGGTCCCAAAGAGGTAGGCATTATTCGGAGGTCTCAAGAAGGTGACATATACAAGACTCAAGTGTGTGTGTGTGTGTGGTAGCAAGGAGCTCCGAAACAACTGTCACATGTAATCGCTTCCTGCCTGTGTCCTCCTTGGAAATGTGTCACCTTGCAGCGTCTTCCTTCAATATGGGCGACTCTGTGAAGTGAAGCCGCCTTATTAATAGACGAGTCCAGCGGAAACAGCTGCCTTCCTTGCTGCCCACCACTTGAGCCTAACCATGTGATGAGTGGCCTTTTTAGTGCGCTGGTGGGGTTACTGTACTGTTCTGTGTGTAAGTTGGTGGCCTTGGCGCTTGTCACGTAGATATCGGAGATGTTCCACCAAATCGACTCCTATGGCAAAAAGGACTCATTTGAGTAACAGGACTGAAAGTAACTGGAGTTGAGTTGTTGGTATAGAGTTATTAAATAAATGAATTATAGAACATTACAGTGATATGACAACATCCATCCATCTTCTTCCGCTCATCCGAGGTCGGGTCGCGGGGGCAGCAGCCTAAGCAGGGATGCCCAGACTTCCCTCTCCCCAGCCACTTCGTCCAGCTCTTCCCAACGTTTCCTGGGTCTTCCCCATGGCCTCCTACCGGTCGGATGTGCCCGAAACCCCTCCAAAGGGAGGCGTTCGGGTGGCGTCCTGACCAGATGCCCGAACCACCTCATCTGGCTCCTCTCGATGTGGAGGAGCAGCGACTTTACTTTGAGTTCCTATCGGATGACAGAGCTTCTCACCCTATCTCTAAGGGAGAGCCCCACCACACGGCGGAGGAAACTCATTTCGGCCGCTTGTACCCGTGATCTTATCCTTTCGGTCATGACCCAAAGCTCATGACCATAGGTGAGGATGGAAACGTAGCTCGACCGGTAAATTGAGAGCTTTGCTTTCCGGCTCAGCTCCTTCTTCACTACAGCGTCCGCATTACTGAAGACGCCGCACCGATCTGCATGTCGATCTCACGATCCACACTTGCCTCACTCATGAACAAGATTCCTAGGTACTTGAACTCCTCCACTTGGGGCAGAGTCTCCTCCCCAACCCGGAGATGGCACTCCACCCTTTTCCGGTCGAGAACCATGGACTCGGACTTGGAGGTGCTGATTCTCATTCCGGTCGCTTCACACTCGGCTGCGAACCGATCCAGCGAGAGCTGAAGATCCCAGTCAGATGAAGCCATCAGGACCACATCATCTGCAAATAGCAGAGATCTAATCCTGCAGCCACCAAACCGGAACCCCTCAACGCCCTGACTGCACCTAGAAATTCTGTCCATAAGAGTTATGAACAAAATCGGTGAAGGCAGCCTTGGCGGAGTCCAACCCTCACTGGAAACGGGTCCGACTTACTGCCGGCAATGCGGACTAAGCTCTGACACTGATCGTACAGGAAGCGGACCAACACAATAAGACAGTCCGTTACCCCTTATTCTCTGAGCACTCCCCACAGGATGAGAATGCCTTCTCCAAGTCCACAAAGCACATGTAGACTGGTTGGGCAAACTCCCATGCACCCTCAAGGACCCTGCCGGGAGTAAAGAGCTGGTCCACAGTTCTACGACCAGGACGAAAACCACACTGTTCCTCCTGAAACCGAGGTTCGATTCTCCGGCGTAGCCTCCTCTCCAGTACGCCTGAATAGACCTTACCGGCAAGGCTGAGAATAACAGATATGACAACAACAACATCAAAACTACCATTAACATCAAGATATAATTATGGCAACAGGACTGTGGATGTTGCGATCCGCTGCTCAGATCTTTACATATTCTTGTTTATTGTTCTTTTTCTGTATCATATTTTGTAGTTCGACCTCCTTAGTTCCTGTTTAGTCCGTCACCATGGTTTCATATTGTTTTCACCTGCTACTCACGGTCCCTGCACACCTGTTTTACTAATCACCTTCCTCATTTAAGCTCGCCCCTTTTGTTAGTTCTGCCTGGTTTCCTAATTTGCCTTCGAGTAACAGTGACGACTGACTTCGGTATGAATATTCTCGCTAGCTTACACGCTACGGCTTTGTTTTCACTCCAGCTCTCATGCTAATGATTTGTTTTCCCTTTTGTGTGCCTTCGTGCCAAGTTCAGTGTTTTTCTGTTTATTATTCCTAGCCTCCATGCTAGAGGCTTGTGTTTCCCTTTTTCTATTAGCACCAGTGTTTTGTTCTAGCCGGTTTTGAGTTAAATAAATACTTTATTTCTTACCTTTGCTGTGATCTTGCCGACGCATCCCTGGAAGAACAAACCCGCCAACGCTATGCCACCCAGCCGTTACAGTGGGGGGGGAGACTGTTGAACAACTTAAGCTGTACATCAAGCAAGAATGGGAAATAATTCCACCTGAAAAGCTTCAATTGGTCTCCTCAGTTCCCGAACGTTTACTGAGTGTTGTTAAAAGGAAAGGCCATGTAACACAGTGGTAAAAATGCTCCTGTGCCAACTTTTTTGCTGCCATTAATTTCTAAAATAATGATTATTTGCAAAAAAAAAATATGTTTCTCAGTTCGAACATTAAATAGCTTGTCATTGCAGTCTATTCAATTGAATATACGTTAAAAAGGATTTGCGAATCATTGTATTCTGTTTTTTATTTACGAATTACACAACGTGCCAACTTCACTTGTTTTGGGTTTTGTAGATAAAGCAGTAAAATAATCACATGTACATTAGAGTTTCAAAGCCTTTACTCAATTTTTCTGTGCTGCACCTTTGGAATAAGGCGGTAACGTAACAAAATGTGGAAAAGGTGCTGTGATAACTTTCCTGTATGATCCTATTATACCAGACAAAATGACACCAACACACTCAGCGTTCATACAGCTGTCTGACATTCACTTTATTGTTAAACCTCTTTCGGTTTGTACCAGCTGCATGTCATCTGTAATCTTAAATTAGAAGCAAACATATACAGCATTATTTCCAGAAAAGAAAAAAAGAAAAAACACACCATGCAGCAGTGTAAACATGACGTCTACTCTTATGAGTCATACAACTAAAACACATCGCCAAAAAAGATCCGTGTCAGCATAAATGTGGAAAGAGACCGTCTAAATCCGTTTGCTGTACGCCTCAAGAAGTTAAGAGATACAAATAAATAAAACGTACTGACAACATATCCATAATAAAATGCATTCCTATGCATGACAGCACCTCTCTTTATGGGCGTGTTTGGGCTGGAGCGATGGACACACCTGCATGATGATTGCAAATATGCACGGACAACATGAGCAAATGTCTCATCAAAATACTGCATTTTCTACCAGGGCTGCCGCACAAGTACAAGTCAGTCTAAACGGAGGATAGGAACAACGCAAACGTTAGTCGCTGTACCGTACAATCACGTTTCATGTGTGCGCATGAATCAGAAAAGGACACCAGAGCTCACTTGATATTTGCAGGAATCGAACTCCTGATTTGGAGTATTCAAACGCTAAAAGGGGAACCACGCTTTTTGGAATTTGACCTATCGTTCACAATCCTTATGGAAGACAAAAATACATGTTTTTTCTTTTTTTTTAATGCATTCTAACTTGTCTGCGATGAGGTGGCGACTTGTCCAGGGTGTACCCCACCTACTGCCTGAATGCAGCTGAGATAGGCTCCAGCGACCCCAAAAGGGACAAAAAATGGATGGATGGATGGATTCTAACTTGTCCCGCTCACAATGGGCGTAATAGGAGGCGCTATATTTTGCCTAAAATGAGCTTAAAATAAACATCCAAACACTTCCATCAGTATTTTATATACACTCTGTATGTAATCTCATATTGACGTATTTTGCCCATTTTAAGCATACAGCGACGTGTTAAATAATAAAAAAAAACGCATCACAACGTCCGACTCTTCATTTAACATCACTGATAATTACGCACTGCAGACTTCATAATAAAACATCACTTACTGTACAATGTCGGCTGTCACCAGGATGCCAACTTTTAAGAAGATGTTATATTCCCGTTTAGATGATGCAAACAAGCGTCTTTACGATTCTTTTGTTTTGCCATTTCCGGGTATAAATTGGACATAACTTCTCAGTTTATGTCCACGTCTTTTTACTATCCAGGTGAGAGGCGTGATATATAATCTGGATTAAACGTTCCCGAGCTCCAAGGCGAGAAAGCGACTCACTAGCTGATGTCAATACAGGAGCATAAGTGACATTTCCCTGATCAACGCTCCGCTAAATATAAGTCCTGAACGTTAGCGCAATATGCTAATACTTGGCTAATATATAAGGTCATGAAATGTAAATGTTAGCGCTTTTTGGATGGCTATTTGTTGGGTTTTATGATAGATGACGTCCCGTTGACTGCAATATAAGCGGACTTTAATTTACAAGTTAGAATGCATTAAAAAAGACATACTGTATGTGCTGCGATGAGGTGGCGACTTGTCCAGGGTATACCCCGCCTACCACCCAAATACAACTGAGATAGGCTCCAGCGACCCCAAAAGGGACAAGCGGTAGGTAAATGGATGGATGCATTTTAACTTGTCCCGCTCACAATGGGCGTAATAGGAGGCACTCTATTTTGCCTAAAATGAGCTTAAAATAAACATCCAAACACTTCCATCAGTATTTTATATACACTCTGTAAGAATATATGTAGTAACGGGCACATTCATAATCTCATATTGACGTATTTTGATTCATTTTAAGCATACATCGGCGTGTTAAAAAAAAAAACGCATTACATATATATAATTAGGATAATTACGCACTGCAGACTTCATAATAAAACATCACTTACTGTACAATGTTGGCTGTCACTAGGATGCCAACTGTTAAGATGTTATTATATTCCCGTTTAGATGATGCAAACCGGCCCTGCGATGAGGTGGCGACTTGTCCAGGGTGTACCCCGCCTTCCGCCCGATTGTAGCTGAGATAGGCGCCAGCGCCCCCCGCGACCCCAAAAGGGAATAAGCGGTAGAAAATGGATGGATGGATGATGTAAACCAGCGTCTTTTCGAGTCTTTTTTTGCCATTTCCGGGTATAAATTGGCTGTCAGAGGTATACCAACTTCTCAGTTTATGTCCACGTCTTTTTACTATGAAGGTGAGAAGCATGATTTATATTTTGGAATAAACTTTCCCGAGCTCCGAGGCGAGAAAGCAGCTCACTAGCTGATGTCAATACAGCAGAATAAGGAAGTGACATCTCTCTGATCAACGCTCCACTCAATATAGGTCTTTAACATTAGCGCAATATGTTTAATACTTGGCTAATATATAAGGTCTTGAAATGTAAATGGAGTATGGTTAGCGCTTTTTGGATGGTTATTTTTTGGGTTTTATGATAGATGACGTCCCGTTGACTGCAATATAAGCAGACTTTAATTTACAAGTTAGCATGCATTAAAAAAGACATACTGTATGTGCTGCGATGAGGTGGTGACTTGTCCAGGGTGTACCCCGCCTACCGCCTGAATGCAGCTGAGATAGGCTCCAGCGCCCCCAAAAGGGACAAGCGGTAGGAAATAGATGGATGGATGGATGGATACCGTACGTGTTCTTGTCTCATAAGGATTGTACATGATAGGCAACATTTTTTTTTTTAGAAAAGTGAAGTTTCCCTTTTAAAGATAAAAATCAGCAGATTGCAACCGTTGAAGTGTGACGAGCTAAGGGCAGAGTCGTGTGCAACTAAAGACATTAAAACACAAAAGCAGAAGGAGCTCCTCCTGCACCACATTGCAACGTCAAACCTTAAATATTGAAATATTCTACCGCTCGGATCAAACTCCCATCTAATCTCTCCTCCCTTTTACTGCCCTTTTTACACAAGCGGGTCGTCGCTAAGGCACTGCTGCATACAGTCCTGTAAATAGAAACTATCTGTGCACGGCCACTACAATCCATCGTTGCAATATGCGTACAGTGTACACGCATACACCTCACACATAAAATGAAAGCAAGGTTTGTAAAGAATACATCCCAGTCATTCAATTTTTTTTTTTTTTTTACACCCCTTCTATGACATGAAGTTAAATCATCCAACCTTATGTTTGATTCTGTACAGCTTTAGGAAGAATCAGCAATTCGTGTTGAAAAGGAGATAGGACATCACTTGGATGCTTTCTTGTCGAGTTGGAAAAGGTCCAGCATGTCCAACATGGCCCGTCGGATGTTGGCGCCAAAGCGGTGAGAGTCCTGTCGGGTGGAAAATCAAGCCCAAAAAAAGAAATAAAAGCGGGGAGGAAACAAATAATTGGGAGAAAAGACATACCGTTTCTGGGCTGGAGTGTTTGCTGGAGATGTGGAAGTTGATTAGGTTTTCCCCGACAATGATGTAAGACACACCGTAACCGTCATTCGCCACCTTCAAACAGAAGAGAACCGACAAGTGAGTTTCAGCCCAAATGTTAATCCACCATTGTTTCCCATAAAATAATAATAATAATGAATTTTATTTATAAAGCGCCTTTCTGGGCACTCAAGGACACTGTCCAAAATCAAAACATCCATCCATCCATCCATCATCTTCCGCTTATCCGAGGTCGGGTCGCGGGGGCAGCAGCCTAAGCAGGGAAGCCCAGACTTCCCTATCTCCAGACACTTCGTCTAGCTCTTCCCGGGGGATCCCGAGGCGTTCCCAGGCCAGCCGGGAGACATAGTCTTCCCAACGTGTCCTGGGTCTTCCCCGTGGCCTCCTACCGGCTGTACGTGCCCTAAACACCTCCCCAGGGAGGCGTTCAGGTGGCATCCTGACCAGATGCCCGAACCACCTCATCTGGCTCCTCTCGATGTGGAGGAGCAGCGGCTTTACGTTGAGCTCCTCCCGGATGGCAGAACTTCTCACCCTATCTCTAAGGGAGAGCCCCGCCACCCGGCGGAGGAAACTCATTTTGGCCGCTTGTACCCGTGATCTTATCCTTTCGGTCATGACCCAGAGCTCATGACCATAGGTGAGGATGGGAACGTAGATCGACCGGTAAATTGAGAGCTTTGCCTTCCGGCTCAGCTCCTTCTTCACCACAACGGATCGATACAACGTCAAAACAAAATCAAAACAATAAAATCAAATTGGATAAAAACAACAATAATCACAACTAAGATAGAGAAGAATAGATGACTACAATGAATAAGCAGTCCGGAACAGGTGAGATTTGAGTCTAGACTTGAAGAGGGATATTGAGTCCAAGTTACGAAGGTCTGGTGGTAATGGGTTCCAAAGATGTGGGGCAGAGCGGCTGAAAGCTCGGGCAACCATGGTGGACAGTTTAAATAAAAGGGACAGTGAGATGGATGGATGAAGAGGATCTTAGGGAAGGTGATCAATTTAACATTACTTGTTTGTTTTTAAGATTTTGCTACACAGTAAGGTAACGCTTCTTCTTCCGGGTGATGCCAACTCATGGCAATCATACTCCACAAAACATTGCCTATGTTATTTGTTCTAAAATTACAGTTGGAGGTTTAAGCAACAGGCGTTCATAGTTAGTCGACACATAGCAGCCAAGTAGTCCAACATTAGCGGTGAATAGGGCTGCGAATCTTTGAGTGTGCCATGATTCGATTCAATATCGATTCTTGGGGTCGCGATTCGATAATTTTTCGATTTTTTTCTATTCAAAAACAATGTTTTTCCGATTTAAAACGATTCTGTATTCATTCAATACATCGGATTTCAGCAGGATCTACCCGTCTGCTGACATGCTAGCAAAGTAGTAGATTTTTTTTTTAAAAAAGCTTTTATAATTGTAAAGGACAATGTTTTATCAACTGATTGCAATAATGTAAATTTGTTTTAACTATTAAACGAACCAAAAATATGACTTATTTTATCTTTGTGAAAACATTGGACACAGTGTGTTGTCAAGCTTATGAGATGCGATGCAAGTGTAAGCCACTGTGGCACTATTGTTCTTTTTTATTATTTTTATAAATGTCTAATTATATTGTCAGTTAGGGATTTTTAATCACTGCTATGCTGAAATTATAACTAATATTGATGCTGTTGTTGATAATATTAATTTTTGTTTCACTACTTTTAGTTTGTTCTGTGTCGTGTTTGTGTCTCCTCTCAATTGTTCTGTTTATTGCAGTTCTGAGTGTTGCTGGCTCAGGTTTGGTTTTTGAATTGGATTGCATTGTTATGGTATTGCTGTGTAGTTGTTTGTTGGATTGATTAAAAAATTTTTTTTTTTTAAATGTTGGTAAAAAAAAATAAAATCGATTAAAAAAAAATGAGAATCGATTCTGAATTGCACAATGTAAACGATTCGATTTGTATTCGAATCCATTTTTTTCCACACCATTAGTATTTATATATATGTATATATATGTATATATATATATATATATATATATATATATATATATATATAAAAATACATCTATACACGTGTGTATATATGCACAAAAATATATATATATATATGCACACACACACATATATATATATATATATATAAATACATCTACAGTATACATATATATATGTGTATATATACATATATATGTGTGTATATATATATATACATATACACACACATTTATATAAATATATACATATATATATATATATATATAAATACATGTATACATATATATGTGTGTATATATATACATATATATAAACACACAAATAGATGTATATATAAATATTTTTTTATATATTTATAAATATATATATATACACGTGTACATATATAAATAAATAAATATATATATATATATATATATATATATATATATATATATAGTCACGATATTATCATTATATTGCTTTTGCTCTTTTATGTTGCCTAAGAAGGGCCAATATACATTTTGAGTATTTCATCCATCCATCCATTTTCTACCGCTTATTCCCTTTTGGGGTCACGGGGGGCGCTGGCGCCTATCTCAGCTTTGAGTATTTCAATATAGGGAATTATTAGATTTTAAGTTTGAAAAAAAGGTAGACATTTTGGAATTTTCAGAATTACATCAAGCAAAAGACACCCATTCATTAGAATGAACCATTTCAATTAATATGTTTTCATATTGATATCAGATCTTGAGCTGTGTGAGAACCTACTGGTCCAAATCCTCCTCCAGACGACACATATTCAGGGTGTTGGACCAAGTCAAACAGTTCCACCTGCTGCAGAGGTGTCTGACTGGTGGATAACCTCCACGGCTCGGACAGGACCTACAACAGAACAGGTAGTGTCGGACAAATGTACTGTATCAAGTATAGCAGTCATTAATACATAAGATCTGGAGATTTATTTCAGTTTAAGAACAGGAACTCATCAGCTCTGTCACAAAACGGCCACATAGCATTCATTAAAAAACATCATATTTAAATTATTTTGAAAACAGTTGTGTCACAAAAAAAACTACCTAATCATGTCCTTGTCCCATGAAAAAAAGCTCAGTGTGAACAATAATCTTGTTTTAGTTCTGGTCTGGAGCAGAGTATTTACCTATTAAGCTTTAGTGTTTTCAGGTTGTATTGTCAACAAGAGTGAATGTGAAACTTGCTAACTGGATTTGGAAACATTTTTCAGAAAAAATATGGATATACATCAAACACTTTAAGGTTGGTCATCACGCGGGACTTCATGTGTAAAGTTAAGGTAACAACAATTCCAAGTTGTATAATAATGCCAACATTTTTAAATATCTAATTTGTAAGTTTTTATAATTCAGTAAAATGGCTCCAAAAAGTGATGCTATTTAAAGACACCATTTCAAATTTTTCATTTCAGTTTTTTCTTGTTACAGTGCGGAGTTAGCTCTACTGTTTTCCATTGTTGTTTGTTTTGGTTTCATTTTAGTTCTACAAGTACAATAAGCTGTGGGCCAATAAAAATGAGCTACTGGTTGAAAATGGTTCTAGAGCAACTCTTTTAGGGCTGCAATGATTTTAATTATTTTGGTTCGATTGATGGGCTTCACGGTGGAAGAGGGGTTAGTGCGTCTGCCTCACAATACGAAGGTCCTGCAGTCCTGGGTTCAAATCCAGGCACGGGATCTTTCTGTGTGGAGTTTGCATGTTCTCCCCGTGAATGCGTGGGTTCCCTCCGGGTACTCCGGCTTCCTCCCACCTCCAAAGACATGCACCTGGGGATAGGTTGATTGGCAACACTAAATTGGCCCTAGTGTGTGAATGTGAGTGTGAATGTTGTCTATCTATCTGTGTTGGCCCTGCGATGAGGTGGCGACTTGTCCAGGGTGTACCCCGCCTTCCGCACGATTGTAGCTGAGATAGGCGCCAGCGCCCCCCGCGACCCCAAAAGGGAATAAGCGGTAGAAAATGGATGGATGGATGGATGGATGGTTCGATTGATCGTTTAAAGAGTGTCCATCCAATCATCCATTTTATACTGCTTCTACCTATCAGGATCGTGGGGGACGCTGGAGCCTATCTCAGCTGCCTTCAGGAGGAAGGCGGGGGTTATGTACAAAAATGGATACAACTTTGATTGCACATAGTGCCTGGAACTTTAATTTATGCAGACAAATATGCATGGCCGCTGTAACACACACCTGAAAGCTGTAGTGTGGGTGTCGATATATATGTGACTGTAAACAGCGTTTGCATATCTATTTATTTTTTAATTTTTATCAATGCACACATGTTGAGAGTGCTGTTTCAATGTTGTCAATTTGCTTTTATTAGAAAAAAATCATTAAGGTTATGGCAAGCAGAAAAAAATGCTATTTATTTATTTTCCTCTTTTTTTGAGGCTATAAAGTGTGTTTCATTAAATGACTCGATGAGATGAACAAACTATAAAGTACTCGATTACAAAAATAATGAAATAATGCAGCCCTACACACTTTGGACAACATACTTTTATAACTCTTTGTTAGGGTTTAGCTTGTGACATCAACTCTGAGTACCACTACAAATTTTGTTGACTGTTTGTTTGCTTCCTTAGTTGAGACTCTGGCAAGCTAACGATGATTCCCTATTTGTAATCAAAAAGAGCAGGGTAGTGTTATTGCAGCTGGGACTAATTAAAGCGCTACAACAGTGGCTTTTATTACAAACAAACAGCAGCTCCTACAGTACCTCCTTAAGGAAAGCCGAGTCTTCTCCCAGGTACTTGGAAACCACGTAAAGACAGAACAGGTGGCGATCGATTCCCTTGCCCGTCATAGCCAGGCGGTACATGTTTTGGTGCTTCTCTGCTGCAAGTTTCAGCAAGTTTAGACGTTCTTCTCTCTGCCAGGACAACAGAAGAAGAAAGGGGCGGTGGTCAGCAGCAGCTAATCCTAAGCAATGATAGTGAGCATCTAATAAATGTTTCTTACGGTCTCATTTCTGATCATGGAATGGACAAAGGCGCACGTCTCCATGGTGCAAGAACGGACCGTTTCGGTTCGGCCCTCACGGAACAAACGGGTCATGGAGGCTTCATAGGTCAGGCAGAACTTTGCTTTGTCCTGTTTGGGGACAGGATTAGTCAACCTCAACAGTAATACTTCAGAGATTCAATTCTAAATATATTCAGTTAAAAAAAAAAGTAATTCTCACTATAACGCATTCACTAAATATATCTCAATTGCAACTGGCCAGTTTTCCCCCCCAAAAAATCATTCACTGACATATTGGCGTGTTGGGACTGCCCTCTGCTGGAATTTTTAGGTACTGTGCAATTATCATATTGTATCAATGACATTACAGAGTATAACAGACTGTAAAGAAAAAAAACAGAATGCACGGAAATAATTTATGATAAAAATAGTAATAGTCACTTTGCAAGAATAAAGTGTAAATAAGTGAGCACTTTCTTGCATGTGTTAAGATGTGGAATGCAGAGGGAATTACATTAACATAAGTTTCCAAAATACTGCAATTTTCTTATTATCATTTGGAGATATGCAATTACGTGTGTCTGAGGGGGTAAATTCTTGGATAGCAACTAAAAAAAATGGCGGCTTTAGTTCAGTTTATTGACTCATGTTTTTAACAGTTGTTATTAAATAAAGGTAGTCTCCATACAGAATTGGTGGAAGTTGCTTGTACAAGTCTGAAAATCAAGTTAAAATTATAACTTTTTGGTGTCATCTCTTGAGCGGCAACGTCCTCTGCAGTGGACATTTGTGTTTTGTATATCAGTGCTACTTTATGACGTTACATCGATAAATTCCATACCATTACAAAAATACCTCTGATAAGTGATACAAAAAAAAAAACTTCAAATGAAATGAGATTATCTGTACTGACGGTGAGCAAATCAAGCGCTCATTTTCCCCTACATGCTATGCTGCAAGCCTGTCGTAAACTTGAAAACTAACATGGCCGTCTGTTGCGTGGTACGTGCCATTTCCACCAAATGTTACGCAAAGAGAAAAAAAAATTGGAGCTACAACACACCGAATAAGCTACAAGAACACTGTTTTGAAAGGCTGTAAAACACATGCAAAGCAAAGTTATCGGTTTCAGTACCCACTTGAAAAAATTCATAGTGCGTTTCTACTATATTTTCAGAAATGTGCAACACTGACAGATACAATTACAGACCACAAATAGATGTCCACTGCAGAGGACGCTGGCACTAGAGTTGATATTTCACAATATAAACTTTTCGACTCATAATAGCGAACTGAATTAATAATAGTATATATTTTCTTCTTTCCAGACCCAATAGGCCCTATAAAGGATAATTGTTGATGGACTACTATAAACCCATAGAGATTCAATTCATGCAATTGAGCAGTGAGAGTACTAACCCTGTAATGAGCCAACTGCAGGGCAATCTGGATAAAGGCATCAGGACTGGTGCGGCACTTCTTGATGAGACCCTTCCCAAAGTCATTGAAAGGGAAAATGTGGCTGTCCACATCATTAGCCAGTGTCGTGGCAACTGTCAGCGATGTCTCGATGGCTTCTTGGCACTAAAAACAGATGCAAAGATATGAAGATTGGCTCATAAACATATTTTCAATACTTTTTAAATCGCATAAGATAGACATTTTTTTAAATCTGACTGGGTCTTTTGATTGGTAAAGGGGACCTTTAACTTAAAATGTGGTTAAAATTGCAGATACTTGTGCTAAACAAGGCCAACATGTCAAATCATACTGTTCATGCATTTTAGCGTGATAGTTTTGGATGTATTTCTCACTCTGGCTGTATTGTGACATCGACATACTTATTTGGACATTAAAGGGGAACTGCATTTTTTAAAATTTTGCCCATCGTTCACAATCATTACGAGACATGAAGATGGAAGTTATTTTTTATTTGTCTTGCATTCTAATTAATAAATAAATGTGATCAAAAGTCTGCTTACAACGGAGCCTATTGAAGCCGTGCAATTCCGCTTGTAAAGCTCTTAAAAAAACTTACAAACACCTCTATTGAGGTTTTATATACGTGATATAAGTATATATGAAATGTAGTAACGAGCACATTTATAATAACATTTATCCATCCATCCATCATCTTCCGCTTATCCGAGGTCGGGTCGCGGGGGCAGCAGCCTAAGCAGGGAAGCCCAGACTTCCCTATCTCCAGCCACTTCGTCTAGCTCTTCCCGGGGGATCCCGAGGCGTTCCCAGGCCAGCCGGGAACGCCTCGGGATCGTGTCCTGGGTCTTCCCCGTGGCCTCCTACCAGCTGGACGTGCCCTAAACACATCCCTAGGGAGGCGTTCGGGTGGCATCCTGACCAGATGCCCGAACCACCTCATCTGGCTCCTCTCGATGTGGAGGAGCAGCGGCTTTACGTTGAGCTCCTCCCGGACATAATATTTAACATTTAACATGTACGTATTTGGATTATTTTAAGCATACGCAGCGCATTAATTTAAAAAAAGCATCACGTTTGCTTTTTCATCCTTCATTATTACTCACTGCAGTTAGTGACAGCCATTACTTACATTACTTACTGTACAAGGTCTGCTGTCATTAGGATGCAGACTGCTAAGATGTTCAGCTATTCCAATTTAGATGAAGAATGACTCCTAATCCTCACAAAGAAACGGGTTTGGTGGCGGCACAAAGCGTCTTTTCGTGTTGTTCTGGCCATTTCCGGGTCTTAAATGGCCATAAAAGTGTACCAACTTGTCGGAATACCTCCTCAGACTTCTTCTTTCCAGGTGAGATGCATGATTTATGATCTAAAGTAAACTTTCAGGGAGCAAGGAAGTGAGCAGAATATTTGATGATGTAAACATAGGGAAACGCGGAAGTAATCTTGGTGCCGCTATAGTTGATCTGCGCTTATAATAACAGTATCAGTAATATTTGGTTAATATTCAATCGGCACTATTTTGGATTTTAAGGGTGGAATACTGGAGCTACCATTGGCCTCCCTGTAAACGCACTTTTATTTAAGAGAATACATTTTTTTTAAATCCATCGTAGTCATGCCTTTTATAATGACTGTCAACATTATAGGCAAAATTTTAAAAAAAGTGCAGTTCCCCGTTAAGTAAAGCTCTCAGTCAGAAGTGAGGAGGAGCTCTGTTTGACGCCAGCCAGGCTTGAAGAAACACAAGAAAAGTTAGGATAAATGATTTTTTTCACTAATCTTGGCATGTGCACAATAACACCGACATTTTCAAAACATAAATTCTGATACTTCTGGAAAGGGTGAGGCGTTATTTTTATTTTTTTTGCAATCTGGGAACGCCTCTACAAAGAACCCCTTGCGGATATAGACAGAAAATAGGTTATAAAAGTGATTGTGGAGCAAATATAGACCAACGAGGACCTATGTCCAGAAAAGTCTAAATAGGTATGACCACCTCACTAACGCCACAACGTAGCCAGACTGTAAAAACCCCAAGAAGGGGGATCCAAAACTACGTACAAGCTCACGTCAAAAAGCATGAACCTTATGATTTGACGCTTTATCATTGTTTAACACGAGTATCCAACACTGAAACAACATTAACAAATCAAAGACGAAAAAAGAAGGGAGATAGTTAAGCCTGGTGCAGGTAGGTCAAGTAACCAGCAGAGGGAAGCAAAGTCGGCACTTGTACTAACCTCAGAAGGAATGTCCCACTGCAGCCTCAGGGGTGAAGGCAGGTTGGGATGGGGCTCCCCGCAGCAGTGCCCCTGATCGGTATATCCCAGCTTAAAGGGATCCATTGAGAGCACGTGCTACAAAACAAGTTTGAACAGCTCTTTAAAGAACATGCATTAAAGACACCACGGATGTTAAACCACGATAACACACCTCCCACAGATGACCAATGATCGGAGCATCGGCCCAAGAGTGCTCTGCATTCAGACCCATGGTGCCATTCTTAAAAACTATCAGATTAAAGGATTTATCAAACCACCTGAGTGAGTAAAAAGGACAAAACACCTTAAGTGTATTAAACTGTCCTATGCAGCATTAGCATACGTTTTTTTGCCCCTGACCTGTCGTAGCACTTTCCATGGAGCAAGGACTTGGCGTAACTATCCAGAGACTTCACTGGGTTGCTTTGGTCGAAACGTTGCTCTGTGTCATCGAGAGTCACAAAGAAGGCAGCCTTCTCGATGGCATCCAGGGACTGCTTGTTCCTCCCGCGGCTGAAGTGGGCGTCACGTCTCTGTGCCCACGGGGTTCTGCACAGAGTGGATGTTGACACAAAATGTTGCAGGCAGACAAACTGTTTAAAATCACGACTGAAGGTGGGGAAAATACTAATAAATAAACTACAAAAATGTGGTCACATAAGCACAGTAAATCCAATCACATAGTAGGGGAAATGCATATTTACTACTAATTTGTTTTAAGTTCACCTCTTTACAGATATATGAACAGTCCACAGTTTTTAAAAGTATTTCAAAAGAAGGTTAAGAATGTAAAATAAAGTTAATAATTAACAATTGATCTTCAATCAAAACATGATTTAGTGCTTGCAAGTACAGAGCTCCTACGTTGGCGGTTACACTCATTTCAGTAGGAATTTTGGTACACTGCCCTCGGCAAACACCTCGCAAATCCTGAACATTTTAAAAGCCTACTGAAATGAGATTTTCTTATTTAAACGGGGATAGCAGGTCCATTCTATGTGTCATACTTGATCAATTCGCGATATTGCCATATTTTTGCTGAAAGGATTTAGTAGAGAACATCCACGATAATGTTCGCAACGGTCGGTGTTAAGAGAAAAGCCCGGCCTCTACCGGAAGTCGCAGACGATGACGTCGCAAGTGCGGGGGCTCCTCACATATTCACATTGTTTTTAATGGGAGCCTCCAACAAAAAGTGCTATTCGGACCGAGAAAACGACAATTTCCCCATTAATTTGAGCGAGGATTAAAGATTTGTGTTTCAGGATATTGATAGCGACGAACTATAAAAAAAAAAAAAAAACGAGTTAAAAAAAAACGCAAATGCATTGGGACGGATTCCGATGTTTTTAAACACATTTACTAGGATAATTCCGGGAAATCCCTTATCTTTCTATGGTGTTGCTAGTGTTTTAGTGAGTTAAATAGTACCTGATAGTCGGATGGGTGTCTCCACGGGTGTGTTGACGCACAGTGTGAAGTCGACGGCAGCTTCATGGACGGCCCAAGCTCAGCTTTTCTCCGGTAAGAAGCGACTTTTTAACCACAATTTTCTCACCGAAACCTGCTGGTGGACATTTGGTCTGGATTCATGTTCGCTTGACCGCGCTCTGATCCATAGTAAATTTTTACCTCCGGGAATTTTAAACAAGGAATCACCGTGTGTTTGTGTGGCTAAAGGCTAAAGTTTCCCAACTCCATCTTTCTACTGTGACTTCTCCAATATTAATTGAACAAATTGCAAAAGATTCAGCAACACAGATTTCCAAAAGACTGTGTAACTATGCCGTTAAAGCAGACGACATTTAGCTGTGTGTGTGCGTAGCGCTCATACTTTCTAAAAACGCGTGGCGTCTTGCGTACACGTCATCATTACACGACGTTTTCTGGATTAAACTCCCGGGAAATTTAAAATTGTGATTCAGTCAACTAAAAAGGCCGTATTGGCATGTGTTGCAATGTTAATATTTCATCATTGATATATAAACTATCAGACTGTGTGGTCGGTAGTAGTGGGTTTCAGTAGATTTCAGCTCCTTCCACAGGTTTTTAATGTGATTCTGCTCTACAGCCTAGACCCCTACAGGTTCTTAAGGCACACAGATACTCTGCCATTGGTATGGTGCTAGACTTGGGCATGTTTTCATGTCCCTCTTCAGACAGCTCAAAAGTCTGTCTCACCCCATTTCTTGTGCCATTGCTATTTGTTTGATTTATTACTGTCATTCTCTAACATACAGGACTACTTCCAATCTAAAGCAGTGTACACATATAGAAACAATCAAGCTGTTTTTTTTCCTAATTGTCACCCTTCTGACCAAAGACAGCAAACGCCTCTTTTTGTTATGTCTAATAAGATTGTCCTGTGGTCCGAAGTGTGTTTGGAGTGAATTTGGCCCAACAATTGGCTCCAAAGCGGGTCAGGGCAAACAACTGAAAATGTCAAATGTGATCAATAATTACAACCCAAACTCTTCATGTCTGTGGGGAACGCCGATGCCTCTATAGTCATTGCTGTGTGAACTGTGAGGTGTTACAGAAAGTAGCCAAGAGGCCCAAAAATAATTCTGGCTAAATTATTTATAATGTACTCACCTTTACTTTGCATAATAGATACTAAAGTCTGTGTTTATGCTGACTTTTTCCCCACCATCTTGTTTTCTTCAGTTTGGGATTTTTTCCCCCCAAAATAGTCCCAAAGTCGACATCATTCCCTCTCTCATGTGTACTTTTCTATATTGGCAGTTTTTCAGGCCGTTGCTGCAGTTTGATTGATTGATTGATACTTTTATTAGTAGATTGCACAGTACAGTACATATTCCGTACAATTGACCACTAAATGGTAACACCCGAATACGTTTTTCAACTTGTTTAAGTCGGGGTCCACGTTAATCAATTCATTCAGTGGTTGGTTGCTTTGGTTCTTTGATTTTGTTAGATTACTGGGGATTGTAGATTCCTAGTAAAGTATTTTTAGGATTATAAATCGCAGTTTTTTTCAGTTTGGCCAGGGGTGTGACTTATACTCTGGAACGACTCATGTGTGAAATTAACATATTACCGTAAAATATCAAATAGTATTAGTAGGTATTTATCTCATTCATGTAAGAGACTAGGCGTATATCAGCACGGTCTCAGTTGGTTATTTATGCGTCACTTATTAAGCCTGTTGTTCACTATTCTTTATTTATTTTAAATTGCCTTTCAAATGTCTATTCTTGGTGTTGGATTTTATCAAAGACATTTCCCCCAAAAATGCGACTTATACTCGAGTGCGACTTACATATGATTTTTTCCTTCTTTATTATGTATTATCGGCCTGTGCGATTTATACTACGGAGGGATTTATAATCCGAAAAATCCGGTAAATACACAGCTAAAAAATAAGCGCATGCTGGTCCCCTTAAAGATGAAATCGTTCACATTAACACACACAGAAGTTCTTGTTGCAATTGAAAAACAAGCACCTGGGAATAGGTTGATTGGCAACACTAAATTGGCCATTGTGTGTGAATGTGACTGTGAATGTTGTCTGTCTATCTGTGTTGGCCCTGCAATGAGGTGACGAGTTGTCCAGGGTGTACACCGCCTTCCTACCTGAGTGCAGCTGGGATAGGCCCCAGCACCCTCGCAGCCCCCAGATGTACAAGCGGTAGAAATGGATGGATGGATGACTTCTTTGGAGTAAATTTGGAGGACTTTTTGAATAGCTGTATTTTTTGGCTTCACGGTGGCAGAGAGGTTAGTGCGTCTGCCTCACAATACGAGGGTCCTGAGTAGTCTGGGGTTCAATCCCGGGCTCGGGATATTTTTCTGTGCGGAGATTGCATGTTTTCCCCGTGAATGCGTGGGTTCTTCCTCCCACTTCCAAAAACATGCACCTGGGGATAGGTTGATTGGCAAAACTAAATTGGCCCTAGTGTGTGAATGTGAGTGTGAATGTCGTCTGTCTATCTGTGTTGGCCCTGTGGCGACTTGTCCAGGGTGTACCCCGCCTTCCGCCCGATTGTAGCTGAGATAAGCACCAGCACCCCCCGCGACCCCAAAGGGAATACGCGGTAGAAAATGGATGGATGGATTTTTTTTTGGCTTTGATATTAAATAGAAGGTTCATTTATCACTGCCTTGTTATGTTTATTTGACATACAGTAGGGAAAAGCTGTAGAATATGGATGGATGGATGGATGGATGGATGGATGGATGGATGGATGGATGGATGGATGGATGCACTGTAAAGTGCTTTATATTGTATTCTAAGCGTACAACCGTCTACCAAAATATGGACTTTTGTGAAGGGTGGAACCCATTTATTTTGTTTTAAAGGAGTCCCATTGTGATTTTTTTCCTTTGTGTTCTACATAACATGTAATGGTGTTTATTTGGTCATAATTTTGGATGGATTATATTTTACACACCATCTTTAAGCCACTTTCTGACCGTCTCTTTAGGATGCACCATTTTCCTTATTTCCGTGCCTCCACTTTGACTGCCTAGTAAGCCCACCCATTTTGTTTACAGTTTTTAGCTCTTCTATATGAAGTCTAGTGTTGGATATCAATTAAAACTATACGTTTATTTGTATTAAAAATAGGAGGATGCATGTGCATGTACGAGCCAGTCTGCCCCACAAAGAGAAATTAGCAAAAAAAAAGGAGCTTATTGACGACAACACAGACTATAATGGCAGACGTGTGCGAGGCACTCGGGGTCCAATTTCTAGCATACATGGATAATCCGCTAACATGACACTCCGTAAAAACGTCACAAAAGAAGCAAATTCCAAACAGCTCGTTTGGTTTGAAGTAGAAAAGAAGACAAGATTGTTTTATAAATATCTGTGCAATGCCTTCACAATTTTGATTTCAAATTTTAGGGATTTATGCAGATCAAAAAGGCAAGGAAAGTAGGTTTTTTTTTACATAATAAGGCCCCTTTAATATAGGCGCCAGCGCCCCCCGCAACCCCAAAAGGGAATAAGCGGTAGAAAATGGATGGATGGATAGATAATATAGAAACTTTTTGTGTTTACAAACCCTGTTCAAGAACCGATTATGTTTGTACATCAAGGTCCCACTGTAATGGAAATTGTGTCGGTTATCATTAATCGAATTGCAGTCATTTTATGACTCGTGTAATCATAGAATGGTGCTGGGCACAAGATCAACTCTTCTAGTGCCAAAATAGGTGAAGCAATTCGGTGTGCTTACACAAGCATTGTGCTTTAGGTGTTAATTGGGGCCAGGAACGGTACGCTAATAATGTGCTTCTTCTTGAGTTACTTGTGTGGTTTCATTTTTTTTATGCTGGAGGATCTATTCATGACTTGTTTTCCAGAGATTTTTAATCAAGATTTTAGGATAGGGTACATTCAGTTGAAGTCTTTCTGTACCTTTATCAGAAAAACAGCCCAAAGGCAGAACATTTTCAAATCCATGTTTGACAACAGGCAAGGTGATCTAGTATGTTCAGTATGCAAACACAGTGAGTTGAGTTGATGTCAAAGAGCTGAATTGAAGTTTTATCTAACCATATCACAATCCTACGTGGTTACTGTATCTTCCCTGCGGCTAATAAAATGGTGCGGTTAATTAATGGATTGTTTTCGCTAACAGCCGTAACGTTTTGTATTCAACAACGTAGACACTGAAAAGGTGTGTTGTTTGTGCTGTGGCGAAATCTTTTGGACGAGTTCACTCACTGCAGGTGCTGCGGATTCCTGTTTTGTGCCTTGAACCGGAAATATAACCCTCCATAGATTTCTGTTCGAAAGGATATTTCATACATCACTCCAAGCAAAGTTTGTAAGTTTTACAATATAACTAAAATAACTCATACTTACTAAACCGTCCCATGCTATAGGAAAGTTTTCATGCATATTTGTATGTATTATCGTAAATAAGCGGTATTAGCATTAGCGAATATGTTAACACGTTAACGACTGTTTGTTTTAGTAATATTAACTTGCAATGGCATTTTATTTGTATTGTTTCAGTTTCGTAAATTCACCAAAACGTCACCGTGGAGTTATTGAGTCTGTTTAGCTGATTGGAGAGCCAGCTCCCGCAGCTAATGGGTCCATAACGATGACTTCTGGTGTTTGATCAGCCATTTTACAGGTGTTTTACAGGTGTTTGGAAACAATTAAGGTATGTAAATAAACATTTACATGGTCTTTCGTGACATCGGGGGCGGTACCTCTGGATTGGCAGACCGGGGTGGTGGTTCCTCTCTTTAAGAAGGGGGACCGGAGGGTGTGTTCCAACTATCGTGGGATCACACTCCTCAGCCTTCCCGGTAAGGTTTATTCAGGTGTACTGGAGAGGAGGCTACGTCGGATAGTCGAACCTCGGATTCAGGAGGAACAGTGTGGTTTTCGTCCTGGTCGTGGAACTGTGGACCAGCTCTATACTCTCGGCAGGGTTCTTGAGGGTGCATGGGAGTTTGTCCAACTAGTCTACATGTGCTTTGTGGACTTGGAGAAGGCATTCAACCGTGTCCCTCGGGAAGTCCTGTGGGGAGTGCTCAGAGAGTATGGGGTATCGGACTGTGTTATCGTGGCGGTCCGCTCTCTGTACGATCAGTGCCAGAGCTTTTGTCCGCATTGCCGGCAGTAAGTCGAACACATTTCCAGTGAGGGTTGGACTCCGCCAAGGCTGTCCTTTGTCACCGATTCTGTTCATAACTTTATTGGCCAGAATTTCTAGGCGCAGTCAAGGCGTTGAGGGGTTCCGGTTTGGTGACCGCAGGATTAGATCTCTGCTTTTTGCAGATGATGTGGTCCTGATGGCTTCATCTGACCGGGATCTTCAGCTCTCGCTGGATCGGTTCGCAGCCGAGTGTGAAGCGACCGGAATGAGAATCAGCACCTCCAAGTCCGAGTCCATGGTTCTCGCCCGGAAAAGGGTGGAGTGCCATCTCCGGGTTGGGGAGGAGCTCCTGCCCCAAGTGGAGGAGTTTAAGTACCTAGGAGTCTTGTTCACGAGTGGGGGAAGAGTGGATCGTGAGATCGACAGGCGGATCGGTGCGGCGTCTTCAGTAATGCAGACGTTGTACCGATCCGTTGTGGTGAAGAAGGAGCTGAGCCGGAAGGCAAAGCTCTCAATTTACCGGTCGATCTACGTTCCCATCCTCACCTATGGTCATGAGCTTTGGGTCATGACCGAAAGGATAAGATCACGGGTACAAGCGGCCGAAATGAGTTTCCTCCGCCGTGTGGCGGGGCTCTCCCTTAGAGATAGGGCGAGAAGCTCTGCCATCCGGGAGGAGCTCAAAGTAAAGCCGCTGCTCCTCCACATCGAGAGGAGCCAGATGATGTGGTTCGGGCATCTGGTCAGGATGCCGCCCGGACGCCTCCCTAGGAAGGTGTTTAGGGCACGTCCAACCGGTAGGAGGCCACGGGGAAGACCCAGGACACGTTGGGAAGACTATGTCTCTCGGCTGGCCTGGGAACACCTCGGGATCCCCCGGGAAGAGCTAGACGAAGTGGCTGGGGAAAGGGAAGTCTGGGTTTCCCTGCTTAGGCTGTTGCCCCCGCGACCCGACCTCGGATAAGCGGAAGAAGATGGATGGATGGATGGATAGTCTTTCGTACCGATATACATCTGTAGCTTGTAGTTTGGTGTGGCTAATATATGTAAACATTGTTTTTTTCAATACCGGTGCACTCTATAGATCGGAAAACACGGTACTTCTCAAACTTGCTAAATGTGCCCAGCTGTATGTAGTACTTAGTGCACTTTCCTCCAAAAGTAAATGGCACTCTTAAATAGTGTGAGTGACGCGGCCATGCACACACCTCTCTCCTGCAGTAAGGGCAGCAAGCTTCTCCTCTCCTGGCATGGGCTCAGACTTGTCAGCCAAGATTCTCTCCATCTGCTGCTCGATCTCTCGCGGCAAAAGCAGCCGTCCGTCGTAAAACATCCACACCTTGAAAAAGCGGCCCTTGTGGTACACTGCTATGTGTTTGCTGTCATTCATGTGCTGAAGGATGTCTAGAGGAGAGGGACCAACATTAAGGTGCAGAAGGTCAAATAATTATGTAGAGATTCAGAACAAATAGAACATTTAGAGTGGCTTGTTTTTCCACATATGGGAGCAGTCCTACTTTTTCTCAAAAATCTATACTGATTACAATAGATTTTTGAGCAACAACAAAATAATGTTGATTATTGTACTATATGTATGGCTGCAATGTCACAGAAAAATTAAAGGCGGTGAGAATACTTTACATTCCTTATTGAATGTAACGTTTACTGCCTTCTCTTACTGTACATAATGTAGTTTTACATATTCTGTTATTCCTTATGTTACTTAGTTATTTGATATTCACTGTGGACAGCAAAGGAATCCTTTCATGGTTTCCTTAGTGTGCACATGACAATACATCTTTAAATTGAGCTCTATCAATGGTAATGCTCCACATGAGAAATGATGAGGGAAAGGAGACATTGAAGGCGAACTAATATGTGATGTAAGGGACTATCTGACTGAAAAGGCCGCTTGAGCATGCAGGAAGGCGGATGGAAAATGAAAGATTGTTTGATGCAAAGCTCGTTGGAACAGCACTCTGCATTATCAAGACAAACACATTTTGGTAAGGTCAAGGCAAACGAAAAAGGATTATTGTCTTGGTGATGCTCGCAGTGATCCGACAAGCTTTATCCTTTTTGACGGAGACAAACCCAGACAATGCTTAGACTTGGAATTACCCCCAAACAGAAAGCAATGCACATGCAGATTATACTTAGCCTGCTTTGCTTGCACACCTCCAGCAATAGAAATGTGTTGAATGTGCAAACCACAATGGGGCTTTTATTGTACTTACAGAGGGGGATTCATATCTACGGGACAATGTCAGTCTATTGGATGGCCTCGGACTAAACTTTAGCCACAATTGTTGCATTTTCTGGTTTTGAGCGCCAAAGGAAAAGTCCCAAGTGAACTCTTTTTAGTTTACTAGAGAGAGACTAAATATTAGAAAATAAATTAGAGGTTCATGTTGAATGTTAGTACTTCTGTGATTACATAATAACCTAACACAGTATATCATCTCATTTGTTCCCTCTCAGACATCAAACTTTGCCCCGAGATTAGTTTTTTGTTTTTGTTTTCATTCCTCCGGTTTTGTGGTGCAAATTATTAAGATTGCAAAATACACTTGCCAGCCACTTTATTAGATACACCTATTTAATTCCTTGTTATGCAAATACCTACTGAATCTATCTAATGAGGATTAGAATGGAACAAAAGGTATATTTGAGAAATGGTCCTACAAAACTATTCGACCAACTCCGGAATTGAAAATATCCGATAAGCAACAGTTATTTTATAGGAGTCAAAGGCGAAAATATCTTGACAGGAAGTCAACAACCAATTGTTTCAACTGCAAATGCACAAAAGTGCATCTCTGAACACACATTGCACGTTGAAGATGAGCTGCAATGGAAAAAAAACACACGTTGGTAACAGTCAACGTTACTTGTCGGTTACCAACAGGAAACCACCAAAACGACACAATTAAGTTAGAGAGCGCCACTGTTTGGGATCCTTAGTACTTGTTGTTGAACTATAAATCAACGCTCTACAACTTCACACTCCAAATTAGTCTCTCCAGATCTCACCTGCTTTTTTTGTGACTGTTGCTGCCTAAAATGCCAGAATTTGTGGCATCGTCTTCAGAGAGGTGTGGCAAAATTTGCAATGTTTTAAGGCTTATTTTTTTCCCAACACATTAAATCAACTTATTTAATGAATTCGGAAACAATCGTTTTATACCACACAGAGTTAAAAATAAACATAAAACATATTTATGATGTTATTTGTACTATGGTGTTTAAATACCTTGTTAAATCTATACTACAAAGAACTAAAACAGTGCTTTAGGCACAATACCTGTGCATGTTTCTGGCAAAGTACAGCTAATAAAGTGACCGTGAATGTATTTCCAACTCCCGATTTCCAATTGAGCAAATACTACAGTATAGTACATATCGTAAATGCCATACCACCCCAGCATTGTTGGTCCTGTAGGTCTCACAGCTGCACCCACTCTGGACTTCACTCACATGCAAATTATTCACCACTCGTGCAAAAGTGCAGTACACATGAGTGTTACGACTTTTAACGGCTCAGATTATTTCCAATCCAGACAAAATGTCCCAAGGAGAAGTACAGTCGGGATAGTGTGGAGGAGACAACACTGTTCAAGACTCTACCTGTGTCTACACCTGGGACACGACTGGTGTTGAACATACGCTCATATTGGGAGGAACACATGGGAATTGTGTTTAGGAGCATGAGCTGAAAAGCAAGAGGGGAGAGTCAAACAAATAGAGATGACATTCTAAATCACCGTAATCTAAATCAGGCAGCAGACACACACACCTACAGGGACAGACGCGTGGATGAGATGGAGGGAAAATGATACGGATAAGTTGGAAAAAGCAGCGGGAGGGAATTTAAACAGGGTCCAGAAACCAGCAGCCTACCCTTTCAATGCCAGCAGCAAAGCCCAGATATCACATTTTAACAAACATTGGGATCAATTTTTCTTACACTGATCTTAATTTATGAGAGCCAGTCAATCAGATGTGGGATTCTTTTAGGGCTTTGATGCTGAGAAAGGGTGAAGGAGTCAGCGTTTCCAATGGCTGTCGCCATGGTGATGGCATGGATACCAGGGAAGGGTATGTATGGGGTCAGAGGACACGGCAGAGGTGTGCCCTCATCTTACCTGTCTCCAAACCAGGGACGCGGGTAGTGTTAAACATCCGCTCCCACTGAGCCGAACACAGAGGGACCTTGTTTGCCAGCAAGTATATCTAACACAGCGTCCGACATAGCGAAAGGACAAGACAGCAAAACAGAGACAACTGAATGTGAGTGTGCAACATTGCAAGCCCATGCACGGGAATTTGTACAAATTCATACATGTGTCAGTGGCGGTGGGAATCTATTGAGGTTCACAAAACATACTGTCGGAAAAATGACAAGTTTTTGATGAGGATACTAGAAACTTGCACTAAACAAACATGCGGGTTGAAGAAAGAAAAAAGGAACAGCCTCGACGATTCACTCTTTCAACCGCATTCTGAAGCAACAGGTGGAATTCAGGAAACGTTGCCAGTACAAACATTTGTAAGTCATTAACGAGCAAGAAGATAATAGTGACAGGTGCTGATGATTGTGCACTAGAAAACATCACATTGATTTGACTATTGAGTCATTAGTAATCAATTAAAGAAGTGCATGGACATTAACAAATGTAGCCTACATTAAGTTACAGAATTATAGATTGAATTCTTGTCCATCCTGACTCACCGGTTTGATCTGGGCTCGGTCCAGCTTCCTTCTGTAGAGCATGATTGCGTGAATGGCATTACCTGCTCTGGCAGCCTGAATGGAGGTTGGGAACACATATAGGAAGTCCTGGGGAGGGAAAGATGGGTTGTATGCTTGTTATGAGACTCCAATATGAAGAGAGAAGGAACCTGATGAATTTATTGTTGATTAAACTTGTGTATGCACTTTCAGATGTGTGTCAAGAAGCTCATGCCACATCAGGACAGTTTGCAGTTAACGGTTACCTGTGCCAAACTGGCCCTTTTAAAAATGGTGCCAGTGCCTAAACGGTGCCAGAACCAGTAATTAAAATATGGAAAACATAAAAAAGCTGGAAAACAATGCCTTTTTGGTTTTAGTGAATATTGTGACATGTAAGTTTTATAGTGTACTAATATTCTATGCAGTAATCCCTTGTTCTTCCTCTTCTTCATTTGGATAAAGATGTTGATTAGAGGTGTAAGCACTATACAGCTGGGCAAGTGTTTAACAGCCTACTGTCTAAGTGCTCTACCACAGCTGCCAGACCACGATTCCCATTAGGATGGCGGTATATGGGACAGGATTTTATGATGTGGTCTGCAGTCTATTCCTCTGCACCACAGTCATCCCTTGTTTATGGCTGTTATTTGGTTCCGGACAATGAGTCTCCACTAATTATGAATCCTTAATTATAAATATAATACTTTCATAGCTACAGCATAATTAACGGGTTTACTACCTTCAAAACAGATTTGTTTTAACAATATGATATCCTTCAAGACATAATAAGTCGGAATGGAATAACCACTTTTAGCCAACTTTACACTTTTTTAGTCCAATATAGTAATGTTGCCTGAGGCTGAGCCAATCAGTGGCCACAAGACTGAACAGTGTGATCAGTTTGGTCCCATCTGGTTGCCAATACCACTGCACATTGATATGTTTAGTTAATTTAGCCAATTTTTTGCTTGCCAATGCCTAATTTAAGGCAAAAATGTTATGGAATATGGTAAAAAGAAGTACTTATCCCTCAAAAATCCACAAAACCGCTATATTTGAAGCCTGATATGGCAAGGGACGACTGTAAAAGTAATACCAATACTATAATAAAAACAGTAATAAAATAAATAGGTCATACATTGCACAATATGAAATAAAATCCACAACAAATAGACAAAATGATTGCAGCAAAACCAGCAGCAATGCAAAAAACCAAGTATGGGCAAAATTGTGATTTAAAGGCCTACTGAAACCCACTACTACCAACCACGCAGTCTGATAGTTTATATATCAATGATGAAATATTAACATTGCAACACATGCCAATACGGCCTTTTGTAATTTACTAAATTGTAATTTTTAATTTCCCGCGAGTTTCTTGTTGAAAACGTCGCGGAATGATGACGCGTACGCGTGACGTCACGGACTGTAAGGAAATATTAGCGCTGCACCAAACACGGCTAAAAGTCGTCTCTGTTCATGGCGTAATTACACAGTATTTTGGACATCTGTGTTGCTGAATCTTTTCCAATTTGTTCATTTCATAATGGAGACTATAAAAACAATGCTGTTGGTGGAAAGCGGTGGATTGCAGCTGTCTTTAGCACCGAGACACAGCTGGTGTTTCTTTGTTTGTTTTGAAGCTTTAACACAGAGCGGTCAAGCGAACATGTTTTCTTTACGTCAACCGGCATGTTTTTGGATGGGGAAATTGGAATATATATCTTACCGGAGAAATCATTGGATTATTCGTCGTCCTGCAACAGCTGTCTTGTCAAAAAAGGCAGCTGTGAGCTTGGCTCCTTGGCTTCTCTCTGAGACACTTTGTGTTCACGGCAGCCATCCGACCTCAAGGTATGTATTTACAATCTTTAAAATCTCACTAAAACACTATTAAAACAATAAGCAGATAAGGGTTATTCTAGAATTATCCTAGTAAATGTGTCTAATTACATCTGAAACGCTCACACTGCCGCCGCCCGGAGCCGTCGCTTTTTTTTTTCTAGTCCTTCACTATCAATATCCTAATTTGCGAATCTTTCATCCTCGCTCAAACTAATGGGGAAATTGTCGCTTTCTCGGTCCGAATTGCTCTTACTGCTGGCGTCTCCCATTAAAAACAATGTGAATATGTGTGGAGCCCTGCAACTCGTGACATCACGCGCACATACTTGCGGTGAAGGCAGGGCTTTTCTATTAGCGACCAAAAGTCGCAAACTTTATATTCGATGTTCTCTACTAAATCCTTTCAGCAAAAATATGGCAATATCGCAAAATGATCAAGTATGACACGTACAATGGACCTGCTATTCCCGTTTAAATAAGAAAATCTCATTTCAGTAGGCTTTTAATATTGATGTTCAGAATTCGGTTCGCTACTATCACTGATCGGTGAATAAAGAAAAAGTGTTTTGCTCCGAAATGTGCACGCTGTGTTAGACCTGGCAACTGCTATTGACGCGTTAAAGTCGGCAATTGAGTTGAAGACTGTAAGAGACCCTATATTATTTCCTGCACCATATTGCCTTCATGCACATACTGTAGATAGCAAAGATACTTTATTTGCTCTGGTGAATACTACTTACGTCGATAATGGTGTCATTGTGGAACTGACTTTTTGGTGCTCATTCCTAACATTAGCATATCGGGTACGCAACATTGAATGTCTATTACCACCAAATATTTATGAGAATGGAACCATTGTGTGAAGCTCTCTTTAGGAAAT
Organism: Nerophis ophidion; assembly: GCF_033978795.1. Lineage (NCBI taxonomy): Eukaryota > Metazoa > Chordata > Actinopteri > Syngnathiformes > Syngnathidae > Nerophis > Nerophis ophidion. Next base: position 41,597,410 of record NC_084622.1, read on the forward strand.
CTTCCAAAATCCCAATTAGGTGAAAAAACTGTTATTTAGTTCAAGCCAGACAGTGGCAAAGCAGTGCAAACAGAATTTGTACAATCAAAATTGCGCAATTAGTTTATCAAACACAAAAAAGAGCCTCTTAATCCAGACTAATCATTATCAGACAATAACGGATGACATTTCCTACCATTGCATAGTAGTTGCTGTTGACCATGATGGGCCCTCGACCTCTAAGGTAAATATACTCTTCCCACCAGTCACTGACCTGCATGGTGAAATACACGTAAGAGAAGAGAGCAACATGATGTAATATTACAAGAAAAACGACTCCTTAGAACATTCCAACGGACAAAGAAGAATCTAATTATTTATGACTCACATAATTTGAGGTCCACCACGACTTCAGTTTGACGTACCACTGCAGTCTCGGCCCCAGATTCATCTCAAAGTCCTTTGCCAGGCTCTTCATCCGCTCATACTTTTCATCATCCATAAGTGGGCGGACTGACTCCAGGTACTGTTAAGATTGGATTGAATTGTCACGATTAGTACATCCACACAGCTAGGATAGAATTGTGGAAAGTAAACAAACCCCCTTGGGATTGGCAATACCTACCCTCGTGCAGGTATCCTGGACAGACGGAACAGGCAGCCGAGGCAAAGAATTCTGGAAGCTATAGAGCATTGGTTTCCTTCCAGAGAACACCTTTACTAACAACTGGAAGAGCGTAGCAGCACAGAAAAGGGAGGAAGAAAGAAAGGGTTCATTGGTAGAAGTAATTTGTGTGGTAATATTTAACAGAAACCTCAGAATATTCCTTTTTAAAGAGGAGCTGTACTTTTTTAAAATGTATTTTGCCTATCGTTCACAATCATTATGAGAGACAAGAACAGATACTGTATTTCTTTTTATTAGGATTTTAAATATACGCTTAATTAAATGCTTGGAAGATGCGACTAAAGGAAGTCACCGCTGTAGCCCTCATAGCCCTCTAAAACAACTTCAAAACACTTCAACATTTTATATACACACTGCAAGTACATATACAATGTAGTAACAGACACATTTATAATAATATGTATTATGTACAATATCTACCTTAATTTAGTCATTTTCAGTATTGCTGGAACTGATTTCCTCAACGCATTTATTTCCGTTTCAATAGCAGCACACTTCCGACTTACGGCAACAAATGTGCGTTCTTACTTACGGAAACAAACACAAATGTTTTTTAATCATGACAGAAAAGGTTAACAACAAATGACTATTTTTGTACAAATGAGGATTCACAACCTTATTTTTTTAGAAGCTGAATATACAGAGGATGCACTGCACAAAAGGGTGAAACACTAGCGCGGACGGAAGCCCAGAGAGTGAGGTCGGCCTGACTTTATGACGCTGTAAATGTGGAACTTGAAGCCAAGCTATGCGGACATAAATGGCGTGCTTTCCCAATATAAACCAAACAGACAACTGTCCATCGAGTGAGTCATTTTAATATTGATCATGATACAAGCAGCACGTCATGCGGGTTATTACAACTACATACGCTGTCGAGCTAGCTGTATAAAAACAAAACTTTAAATGTGGGCTAATACTTTACAGATACTGCAATATGATTTTTTATGTTTTTCAGTCAGTACAGATTGGTGTCCTATCGCATTGTGTTGTGAATTACTAACTCAAACGCAATTTGGGGGCTGGCATAGAAGCTAGATTATTTTTTGTTTTAGCAAGCTTTTAGGGTAAATACCGACGCATGCCGATATGTTACTCCGCTTTAAAAAGAATGCCTCAATGAATGTTAACTCTTACAATAACAATGTTGTACAGTTTGGTTATAATACAGGTTACAGAACGTAAATTAAGTATTGTTGGCGGTTTTTGAGCGCATGTTTAAAGTGATTTAGAGGTAGAATTTCTCCGTTAGAGCAGATTTTTGCTTGTTAGAATGCATAAAAAAAAACTTTTGTCTTCTTGTCTCTTATAAGGATCGTGAATGATAGGCAACATTTTAAAAAATAGCAGTTCTCCTAATAAAATGATGTCAAAACCATCTATGGAAGCTCTATAGGAGTCTAGAATAGAATACCTAATTAATTTAAAGGCCTACTGAAATGAGATTTTCTTATTTAAACGGGGATAGCAGGTCCATTCTATGTGTCACACTTGATCATTTCGCGATATTGCCATATTTTTGCTGAAAGTGGTGTTTTGTTATTGGACTTTTGTGCTCGTCACGGTTTGTCCATAACAAACACCATGTTCAAACATAAGGGTGTCCATATGTGCACTTGGCACCAGGACACCCGAGGCCGCAGTTCCATGATCGACTTTGTAGTTGTGTCATCGGATTTGCGGCCTCATGTTTTGGACACTCGGGTGAAGAGAGGGGCGGAGCTTTCTACCGATCACCACCTGGTGGTGAGTTGGCTGCGATGGTGGGGGAGGATGCCGGACAGACCTGGGAGGCCCAAACGCATTGTGAGGGTCTGCTGGGAACGTCTGGCAGAGTCTCCTGTCAGACAAAGTTTCAATTCCCACCTCCGGAAGAACTTTGAACATGTCACAAGGGAGGTGCGGGACATTGAGTCCGAGTGGACCATGTTCCGCACCTCTATTGTCGAGGCGGCAGATCGGAGCTGTGGCCGCAAGGTAGTTGGTGCCTGTCGGGGCGGCAATCCTAAAACCCCTTGGTGGACACCAGCGGTGAGGGATGCCGTCAAGCTGAAGAAGGAGTCCTATCGGGTCCTTTTGGCTCATAGGACTCCGGAGGCAGTGGACAGGTACCGACAGGCCAAGCGGTGTGCAGCTTCAGCGGTCGCGGAGGCAAAAACTCGGACATGGGAAGAGTTCGGGGAAGCCATGGAAAACGACTTCCGGACGGCTTCGAAGCGATTCTGGACCACCGTCTGCCGCCTCAGGAAGGGGAAGCAGTGCACTATCAACACCGTGTATGGTGCGGATGGTGTTCTGCTGACCTCGACTGCGGATGTTGTGGATAGGTGGAAGGAATACTTCGAAGACCTCCTCAATCCCACCAACACGTCTTCCTATGAGGAAACAGTGCCTGGGGAATCTGTGGTGGACTCTCCTATTTCTGGGGCTGAGGTCGCTGAGGTAGTTAAAAAGCTCCTCGGTGGCAAGGCCCCAGGGGTGTACGAGATCCGCCCGGAGTTCCTTAAGGCTCTGGATGCTGTGGGGCTGTCTTGGTTGACAAGACTTTGCAGCATCGCGTGGACATCGGGGGCGGTACCTCTGGATTGGCAGACCGGGGTGGTGGTTCCTCTCTTTAAGAAGGGGGACCGGAGGGTGTGTTCCAACTATCGTGGGATCACACTCCTCTCCCTTCCCGGTAAGGTTTATTCAGGTGTACTGGAGAGGAGGCTACGTCGGATAGTCGAACCTCGGATTCAGGAGGAACAGTGTGGTTTTCGTCCTGGTCGTGGAACTGTGGACCAGCTCTATACTCTCGGCAGGGTTCTTGAGGGTGCATGGGAGTTTGCCCAACCAGTCTACATGTGCTTTGTGGACTTGGAGAAGGCATTCGACCGTGTCCCTCGGGAAGTCCTGTGGGGAGTGCTCAGAGAGTATGGGGTATCGGACTGTCTTATTGTGGCGGTCCGCTCCCTGTACGATCAGTGCCAGAGCTTGGTCCGCATTGCCGGCAGTAAGTCGAACACATTTCCAGTGAGGGTTGGACTCCGCCAAGGCTGTCCTTTGTCACCGATTCTGTTCATAACTTTTATGGACAGAATTTCTAGGCGCAGTCAAGGCGTTGAGGGGTTCCGGTTTGGTACCCGCAGGATAAGGTCTCTGCTTTTTGCAGATGATGTGGTCCTGATGGCTTCATCTGACCGGGATCTTCAGCTCTCGCTGGATCGGTTCGCAGACGAGTGTGAAGCGACCGGAATGAGAATCAGCACCTCCAAGTCCGAGTCCATGGTTCTCGCCCGGAAAAGGGTGGAGTGCCATCTCCGGGTTGGGGAGGAGACCCTGACCCAAGTGGAGGAGTTCAAGTACCTAGGAGTCTTGTTCACGAGTGAGGGAAGAGTGGATCGTGAGATTGACAGGCGGATCGGTGCGGCGTCTTCGGTAATGCGGACGTTGTACCGATCCGTTGTGGTGAAGAAGGAGCTGAGCCGGAAGGCAAAGCTCTCAATTTACCGGTCGATCTACGTTCCCATCCTCACCTATGGTCATGAGCTTTGGGTCATGACCGAAAGGATAAGATCACGGGTACAAGCGGCCGAAATGAGTTTCCTCCGCCGTGTGGCGGGGCTCTCCCTTAGAGATAGGGTGAGAAGCTCTGCCATCCGGGAGGAACTCAAAGTAAAGCCGCTGCACCTTCACATCGAGAGGAGCCAGATGAGGTGGTTCGGGCATCTGGTCAGGATGCCACCCGAACGCCTCCCTAGGGAGGTGTTTAGGGCACGTCCAACCGGTAGGAGGCCACGGGGAAGACCCAAGACACGTTGGGAAGACTATGTCTCCCGGCTGGCCTGGGAACGCCTCGGGATCCCCCGGGAAGAGCTAGACGAAGTGGCTGGGGAGAGGGAAGTCTGGGTTTCCCTGCTTAGGCTGTTGCCCCCGCGACCCGACCTCGGATAAGCGGAAGATGATGGATGATGGATGGATTTAGTAGAGAACATCCACGATAAAGTTTGCAACTTTTGGCCGCTAATAAAAAAGCCTTGCCTGTACCGGAAGTAGCAGACGATGTGCGCGTGACGTCATCACATCCTCACATTTTTTATAATGTGAGCCTCCAGTAGCAAGAGCTATTTGGACCGAGAAAGCGACAATTCCCCCATTAATTTGAGCGAGGATGAAAGATTCGTGGATGAGGAAATTTAGAGTGACGGACTAGAAAAAAAAAAAGGCGATTGCATTGGGAGTGATTCAGATGTTTTTTTTCACATTTACTAGGATAATTCTGAGAAATCCCTTATCTTTCTATTGTGCTGCTAGTGTTTTAGTGAGTTAAATAGTACCTGATAGTCGGAGGGGTCTGGCCATGGGTGTTTTGACGCCAGAGTCTCTGAGGTAAGTCACGAAGCTGCAGCACGACAGAAGCTCTGCTGATCCCCGGTAAGAGGCGACTTATTTACACAATTTTCTCACCGAAAACTGCCGGTCGACATGTAGTTCGTGATCCTTTGTTTGCTTGACCGCTCTGATCCATAGTAAAGCTTCACCTCCGGGAATTTTTGTGTGGCTAAAGGCTAAAAGCTTCCCACCTCCACCTTTCTACTTTGACTTCTCCATTATTAATTGAACAAATTTCAAAAGATTCAGCAACACAGATGTCCAAAATACTGTGTAATTATGCGATGAAAAGAGACGACTTTTAGCTGTGTGTGGTGCTGGGCAAAAATGTACCGTCACAAACACGCGTCATCATACGCGTAATCATTCTGCGACGTTTTCAACAGGAAACTCCGCGGGAAATTTAAAATTGTAATTTAGTAAACTAAACCGGCCGTATTGGCATGTGTTGCAATGTAAATATGTCGTGATTGATATATAAACTATCAGACTGCGTGGTCGGTGGTAGTGGGTGGTCGGTAGTAGTGGGTTTCAGTAGGCCTTTAAACAATAATTAATAGCATTTAGTGCAGAATAAACTTGTTTATGAGTGAGTTGTTCAAAATTGCCTTTTTAATGTATAAAGATACGGACCACATGAGAATGCTCAACTCTGCATGCGTTCTTTAGCGACTTAAATATGAATGACATTATTTGTGTCTCACCATCCACAGTCGAGTGGAAAAGGATACAGAGCCGTGGCTTGCATACATCCATCCATGCCATGACAACAAGCACTTGAGGACATTCCTCATTACCATGATTATGGTCACCCATAGACCTGTGCCCACCAGCACTCCGCCCACAATCTGCTGACTGTTTGTACACATATATTTGCTGCAGAAAAAGAAAGACAAAAAGGTAATCAGGACCTTAAAACAGCAGCAAATCTCATGTCACATCTTCTTTTGACATAAAATAATAGTTTTTTTGTAGAATTGACTAAATGAGTCATCTTTGATCTGAGCTTGTTTAGCCTTCTTGTCCATCCATCCATTTTCTACCGCTTATTCCCTTTTGGGGTCGCGGGGGGCGCTGGCGCCTATCTCAGCTACAATCGGGCGTAAGGCAAGGTACACAAGTCGCCACCTCATCGCAGGGCCAACACAGATAGACAGACAACATTCACACTCACATTCGCACACTAGGGACAATTTAGTGTTGCCAATCAACCTATCCCCAGGTGCATGTCTTTGGAAGTGGGAGGAAGCCCACGCATTCACGGAGAGAACACGCACACTCCACACAGAAAGATCCCGAGCCTGGATTTGAAACCAGGACTGCAGGAACTTCGTATTGTGAGGCAGACGCACTAACCCCTCTGCCACCGTGAAGCCCTAGCCTTCGTGTGTCAGCTATAATTCCAAGTCAAAAGGATTTACACCCTGGACCTTGTGAGGCACCAGCACTAACCCCTCTGCCACCGGGCGAAAAAGGAGACAGCCACCGCACGGAACTGAAATCCAACACCACAAATGGGCCCCAAAAGGTCTGACCGCCGCTAGCCGAGGAAGACAACTTTTATTGGGGGTAGTATCAGGTGAGTAAAGGAGCCGGGACAACGGATATATATGTTAACTAAAATAGTGGACTGCTGGAACATGGATGTAAAGTTTAGATACACTTCTCCCATCCTGTTTTGTTAAAAAAATATTGTTGCTGTCTTACATGTATTCCATATGTCACACCAGGTGCCAATTACACCAAATTTCTGTGTGAAAAGGGACACATTTTGAATCATGGCAAACTCAGCATTGCTTTGTTGGGGAAAAAGTTATTCATGTTAGATTTACCATCATAGAATGGATATTGATTAATTATGGTTTTCGTGTCCTCTTTAAATGCAGGAAAAAATGCTTCTTATGTCCAGACAAAAATATATTTTTTGAGTTAGAGGTGACTTTTACCTGCTGACAATTTTGACTGAGACTTCAGCCTTTGTTGGATAAAAATAAGGTTCCTTGGACCGGCCAGCTGCTTTTAGACACGTCACCTCAGGAAGCTCCTACAGCTCCGATGAAGGCTGAAGTGTCAGACAAAACTGTCAGTAGGTAAGCGTGACCTTTTACAAAAAAAAAAAAAATTTGTCTGCACACAATATTTGTTTATCTAAATGGAGTGGATATGTAGTAACAAAACACATTTTCCTAGGGATGTGCCAATCAATCGGCCACCAAATCATTGTGGGACTAATTTTCCCATTCTAGAATATGAGATTATCTTTGCAGAGTAGCGCCTGGTGTCACAAACAATGACCCCCTTTGGCTGACACTATTTGTTTGTAGTCCCCCGGCTGACAAGCGGCTAGCTGCTAATGATGTGTCCCCATACGTAGTCCCCAAGGTAATAATAATCACGGCTAATAAAATGCATTTCCTAGTATCTTAAGTATAATTATCAATCACTGGAAGACAAGGCTAAATATGGATACTGTACACACTGAGGGCAGGCCTGAAGCAGGCATACTAATAGCTAGTACTAAACAACACCTATAAATAAATGCTTAGTAAACATTAATAAACTCTAAATAGAACCGTGTTACAGCAGAAAGTAAGCAGATATTAACAGGAAAATAAAAAGTAAATTAATAAGAGTCTAGAGGGAGGATAAAATAACAACAACTGTTTGTGTGTCAGCATTGTTGCATCCAGTACACAGGGAAGAGGGTGGCAGATCAATCCATAAATTGGTGACATCAAGACCAAGGGAAGTATCAGTATATGATCGATATTAGAGGGATTGAGTCAATATTTGTATTTTCTCAAAATCATTTTTTTATGTTTGTCAATGTTTTCGCCGTTTTGAATTGAAACATTTACCATACAATTGATACATGTGAACGATAGTGGTATTGGCCGATTTTACTCATGGATGATCGGTATCGGAATCAGCACCATAAAATCCTGATCGAAACAACCTTATATTTAGCATTTTCCAATTGATGACTATTATATGCATTGTTAACCAAGCATTAGGGTAGCAAAGGGATGGAAAGTTTACGGTAAACTTCCGGAAACTTACCACGGTAAGTTAAGCTCGGGAAGTTTGGAAATACTGACCATTTTTTGATTAGTCAAAGTTGGACAACGCCCATGGGAATTAATGGGGAATTACAATAATCATATATTATTGGGAGCTTGTCTATATGCTGCTGCATCTTTGTGGGATTTTTGACGTAGCTCTTTGGGTAGTATTTGCAAATGTACACAACCTTTCCGCCTACATTGGTTGGGGTGAAATGTCTCCACACACCAGATGGTGTACATGGCATTATTCTGTTTGTATTTATTTATTCTTGTAAAACACAAATGTAATGCCACACACATATATAAATAATCAGCTAAACAATTGGAGTAGTCTTTAAAAATATTTCACTGATGGACAAATTAATAGAAATAGCCTAGATCAGTGGTTCTCAACCTTTTTTCAGTGATGTACCCCCTGTGAACATATTTTTTATTTTAAGTACCCCCTAATCAGAGCAAAGCATTTTTGGTTGAAAAAAAGAGATAAAGAAGTAAAATACAGCACTATGTCATCAGTTTCTGATTTATTAAATTGTATAACAGTGCAAAATATTGCTCATTTGTAGTGGTCTTTCTTGAAGTATTTGGAAAAAAAGATATAACAATAACTAAAAACTTGTTGAAAAATAAACAAGTGATTCAATTATAAATAAAGATTTCTACACAAAGAAGTAATCATCAACTTAAAGTGCAAAAAAGAAATCTTTAACATCAATATTTATGGAACATGTCCACAAAAAAATCTAGCTGTCAACACTGAATATGGCATTGTTATATTTTTTTCACAGTTTATGAACTTACATTCATATTTTGTTAAAAGTATTATTCAATAAATATATTTATAAAGGATTTTTGGATTGTTGCTATTTTTAGAATATTTAAAAAAAATCTCACGTACCCCTTGGCATACCTTCAAGTACCCCCAGGGGTACGCGTACCCCCATTTGAGAACCACTGGCCTAGATGAATAAATGAACACTCAATCAGCGTGCTAAATTAAACTATAACCTACATTAAATTAAACTATAACCTACGTCCTTGTATGACAACAGAATGGCCATGACTTGATTTATGTGGACCCCGACATACACAAGTTGAAAAACTTATTTGGGTGTTACCATTTAGTGGTCAATTGTACGGAATATGTACTGAACTGTGCAATGTACTAATAAAAGTTTCAACCATTCAATCAATCAATCAATGGCTAGCAGAACAGAAGGTAGAGGAAACTACATTTTGATTTAGTATTTGCTAGTTGAACTTTACAGATCAGAAAAAAGGTAAATACGGATCGCTAACGTTGTTAGCAAAAATGACTGGGATTTAACATACAGAAAATTGGCATCACGGCTAACCGAGAAATATTTTCGGTTCATTATGAGACTGTGGTGGTACATAAACCAAGCTAGTTAGAGATATTGGCCCCAAAATCATTTAACAAGTACTGGAACAGCTAGCTAGCTTGAGTGGAAGTCTGCTGGAGTAGTCTACAGTAACAAGCAATTACACCTCTATTAAACTTAAATACCATAGATCAAATATATTTACCCCAGTGATATCATCAAAACTTACCTGACTGGATGAAGTCATTGGGCTCAAACACTAGTGTGGGCTCAATTGCCCTGTTGTAGTGTGTAGCATGCTGGGAATTGTTCGTGCATGTGAGGGAGGAATGCACAGTGCAGTTGAAATTCTACTGAATTTGCATTAAATCAGGTTTTTTTAGCTAATAATCATGCTGCAAGATCTAGCATGTTGCATTCAATGAGTATTCCCATTAATTTCCGATTAATTACTGTTATTTCCTGTTAATTCCCATACATTCCCGCTAATTCCCATGGAAAGTTACCAACTAGTCCCGGAATTTTGCAACCCTACCAAGCACACCAAATAACCTGATTAATAAGTCATTGTTTATAATGACCTTCATTCATCATCTTGACATGGTTAACATGCAAGTAATGATTATCCATGAAAGAGTTCTCATTCTTGACACGATACCAGGCGTGAATTGCCCGCAAGATTCACTCATAGTCTTTTACTATTTGGGCATTAAGGTGGCTTACCTTATAGGCATGTGTTGTCCCAATTTGGAAATCAAACCAAGAGATGGATCCAACAGGTTGTATTTATTGTATGACATGTAAGATACGACCACAACCATGAAACCACCAGGGCTGCCTGGGTACACTCCAGTCATAACTCCATTCTGTAAAAGGTTACACCAACAATCATGTTAAAATAGGGTTTAAAATTGTGAAAACAATGTTAATAATATTTTTTATGAAATAGATTGGATCAACAAAGAGAAACGTCAGGCATGTTCCTTGTGAGTAGGTGACATTAAATTATCATGGTGTGAACTATAAGAATGTACCTCGGCACATTCCAACAAAGCTTTTATGATGCTTTTTATTGACCTAATATCTGCCAAGACCAGAGACGAAACGGTCTTAGTTAATGATAATAGGCGATTAAAGGATTTCACTCATCTGAGATGGACTCAGCAGGGTTGAAGTTTCAACACTGCCCCCCCCAATTCAAACAGAACACCTCCCACCTTGAAACGAATGAATCTTTTTTTCCACGAATGAAGAGCAGAGAGGTAGATTTGGCGCAGAGCCTCGTGGCACAGCTGCAGGTCGATGCCATCCGGAGTGACGGTGAACTGAAAAGCCACCGCCTGGTGAGCTTCCGCCATGGTGGCTGCGTCTGTGCAAAGTTACTGGAAGAAATCACAAGGGGACAAAAATGCTTTTGTTAAAAAAAACCTATTCTCCATCTAAGGAAAAGTTAATTTAGAGCTGGCCACATTTTCTACTTTTCAAAAACTCGCTACATACAGTCGTGGTCAAAAGTTGACATGCACTTGTAGAGAACATGATGTCATGGCTGTCTTGAGTTTCCAATTATTTCTACAACTCTTATTTTTTTGTGATAGAGTGAATGGAGCACATTCTTGTTGGTCATAAAAAAAAAACACAAATGAAGTTTGGTTCTTTTATGGATTTATTATGGGTCTACTGAAAATGTGACCAAATCTGCTGGGCCAAAGTATACATACAGAAATATTATTATTTGTCCCTTGGCAAGTTTCACTGCAATAAGGCACTTTTGGTAGACATCCACAAGCTTCTGGCAAGCTTCTGGTTGAATTTTTGACCACTACTCTTGACAAAATTGGTGCAGTTCAGCTAAATTTGTTGGTTTTCTGACATGGACTTTTTTCTTCAATATTGTCCACATGTTTAAGTCAGGACTTTTGGAAGGCCTTTCTAAAACCTTAATTCTAGCCTGATTTAGCCATTCCTTTACCACTTTTGACGTGTGTTTGGGGTCACTATCCTGTTGGAACACCCAACTGCGCCCAAGACCCAACCTCCGAGCTGATGATTTTAGGTTGTCCTGAAGAAATTGGAGATAATCCTCCTTTTACATTGTCCCATTTACTCTCTGTGAAGCACCAGTTGCATTGGCAGCAAAACAGGCCCAGAGCAAAATACTACCACCACCATGCTTGACAGTAGGGTTGTGTTCCTGAGATTAAAGGCCTCACCTTTTCTCCTCCAAACATATTCCTGGGTATTGTGGCCAAACAGCTCAATTTTTGTTTTATCTGACCACAGAACTTTCCTCCAGAAGGTCTTGTCTTTGTCCATATATATATATATATATATATATATATATATATATATATATATATATATATATACATATACATATACATATATATATATAAATATGTATATATACACATATACACATATATATATATATATATATATATATATACATACTTTATCGTTGTAAAGATATCGATTAACTAACCCTGGAGTTTGGTTTGTATAATGATCTTAAAACTGGAACGAGGTGACAGTTTTCTTTATTTTTTAGTCCTAGAGTTTAAAGAGTAGTCTCATTGATCACCAAAATATCAGATGTTCTTATTGGTACGAGTTCTTGCTACCTGAGAGCGAAGCGAGCTGCACAAGGGGGGGGGGATTTGTCATTATAACAAACTGTTACAGTTTGAAAAACTGGTTAGACAAGTGTGTCATCTTCTCCATGAAGCTCCTCAGTCGAGTATTGTCAGAAGAATTCCATTCTTGGAAACAAGACACTAGACCTGATCCATCTTAAAAAAAAAAAGAAATGTATAAATATAAAACCGCTAGAATGTGTCGTCATATGCTTTTATCCTGATTGTCGGACAAATTTACATAATTTATATTGTCTATATTGTTCTAAAAAACTAAATAAGTTGACCAAAATAGTGGAAACACCTGTCAATATGTGTACATCTCCTTAGAGACAACCTCAAAGTCCAACCACACTATTAAAGATGCATTCATCATATCTGTGAAAGCAATAGAATTAGCAAAAGACCATTATCAAAAACGATTTGTTGTTTGTCTAAAAGGCACTTACTATGCTAAGCAAAATGTTCGTATTTTTTGCTACTTTTTTTGCGTATTTGGGTTTTGATCTACATGAACCCCAAAAATTTGAAATCAAACCATTGAGGCATCGAGGATATTTTTATAAAACAATCTAGCCTTTCTTCATACTTCCTCCAAAGAGCCATTTGGAATTTGCCCCATCAGTGACATTTTTCATTTTGGTAACGTCAGCGGATATCTCTATATATGGTATTAAGTTGCCCGAAGAGCTGTGTACGAGTCCGCCATTGTCGTCCGACACTGTAATCAATAAGTTCCCAAGTTTTCTATATCCTCTTGTTGTGGGACAGACTATCTCGTACGTACACATGCATCCTCTGCTGTTGTCATTTCTAATACCAAGTAGCGCATAGTTCTAACTTATATCTGTCAGTAGTCTCGATATGGAAAGGCTAAAAACTACTACAAGGCTGACGTGGATAAGACGCTGTCAAAGTGGATTCACATGAAACAAAACCGTGCATCCTGAAGAGACAGTCAGAAATCAGCTTGACGATGGTCTGTAAAATATGATCTATGCAACATTTTGACCAAAGAACCACCATTACATGTTATGTATTGTAGACCACAAGGAAGTGTTTTAAATGTAGGAAACAATCCTAATATGACCCATTTAAGGCCACCTGCAGGTGCACTCAAGTCTTGTTCATTTCGCCACTGATCACATTGATAGGTTTAATGCACAAATAATACAAGCACTGTACAATAACATACCACTATGGTATGCATGCTTTGACATGGATAGAGAAATAGATAAATAGTACTTTGATTCCTTCAAGAGAGTTCCCTCAGGAAAATTAAAATTCCAGCAGCAGTTTGCAGAATTGAGCTCGAATTTAAAGAGTAAGGAGTAAATAGCGGGGGTATAAACAGAAATAAAATAGAAAATATAACAATCAGAATAAAAATAAAAGGCAACAATAAAAATTAAAATATAACAGTAAAAATAAGAATATAATTGCACTGTTATTCCACTGTTAATTACACTTTTTTTGTTGCAGTTTATTTCAGTATAGGCAGTGTCCAGGCGAAGGACAGGCTAGATGTATATTTTCAGTGCACGGTCCCTGCACAAGACGGCGGGGGATGGACCCAAGTAACAATAGCACCGATACCAAGGGCAGTACAGATATCAAGTCACTACTCGTGTGAAATAAGCAATACTTTTCAGGTCCCTTTTTTGTTAGGCCATGTCCACACAAAGGCAGATAATTTTAAAATGCATATTTGCAGATATATATATATATATATATATATATATATATATAGAGAGAGAGAGAGAGAGAGAGAGAGAGAGAGAGAGAGAGAGAGAGAGAGAGAGAGAGAGAGAGAGAGAGAGAGAGAGAGAGAGAGAGAGAGAGAGAGAGAGAGAGAGAGAGAGAGAGAGAGAGAGAGAGAGAGAGAGAGAGAGAGAGAGAGAGAGAGCGGAATAGAGCGACTCCAATTGGCTTGATAGCTGACTTTTGCTAGTGTTTATTTACAAGTAGAAAAAAAAACAAATGGGTTCTTGTCTTACATTAAAAAAAACTGCAGTTGCCCTTTAAAGACCGTGTACACAATATTGTACTTCATATATATCACTACTGAACATTGATAAACAGAGGCGTTTTCATGCCACCAATTCGGATGTGGTTTCATTTTTGATTTTATGATTGGACAAAAGTGCATGCAATCCTGTGAGTGTTTTCACGCAAACAGAGATTGTTTTGAAACATTGAGTCTAAAAAACATATTTAAAAGCTGGGGGTGTACCATATCCATGTGGACATACAATACGTAATTTTAAACATTTCTTGTATTTTTGTTGTTGTGTTGTTCCTATTGTTACATTGTTGATAATCAAATAGTTCTATATTGTTCACTAAAACAGGGAATATGTTGTTGGGCCGAAGTATGATTCCGAGGCAAATGAGAACCAATAATGTTTTTTTGCCATTTTTTTTATTTTTATTTTGCACTATTGACTCTATTATGCTCAGATAACTGTTTGTAGGGACAGGCTGATAATCAATCAGTCAATAAATTAAAAATAAAAATGACAATGATTTTGCCAGCATCGATAAATTGCCGAGTTCGTGTGTTTGTTTTCTTTGTCTCTTGCTTCTAAACAGGGTGCAAAGAGCTACTTGGGAATGTTTGATCAGTATTAAAAGAATGGTGTGAACCCTCCTATCAACCATCCACAATCTTTGTCCCTGTGAGTGGAGGCGGAACTCCTTAGTTGCTAGTGAGAAGAACTACAAGTTAACAAAAAATAGAAAGACAAAACATTATTGCAAAGCCAAATGTCCTATTGTGGGAGGTTTTTGATTAAAACCAAATGAGCAAGATTAACCTATCAAAACAGACAAATGAGCCGATATGCTGAATTTGTTGAAAAGTGATGGCAAAAAAAGTAGCAAAAAAACACCGGATCTAGTTTTGGGGGAAAAAACTGCACTTGAAGATGTTCAATATTTATTTAGCAGCAGGTTTTGCTAATAGAGACTTAGAGTAAATTTTATTTTCACTTTAAATGGTAAAAAATAAAATAATACAAATTTAAAAATACAATTTAATTTTATTTGAGAGGGTTACTTGCATTAATAATATATGTTTACATTAGTGCTTAATTTGGTCTCAAAATAATGCTAAAAAATAATATTGTTTATCGGCAGTAATTTGTGATACAATGTATTGTCCAGCAAAATTCATTATCAGCCGAGGCCTAAATTGTATGTATTAAAAGGGTATATTTAGGTTGCTTTGTTGGTATTGTTACATTCTCTCTATAATGGTATATTAATTAAAATTTTGTATATCTGTTTCGCAAGTATGTTTGTTGCTACACTTTTTTTTATTTCTTGCATTATGTTGTGACTTTAGTACTCTCCTTGGTCTAAGGTTAAGAGTGTCCAAACTTTTATATTATTTACATGTGTGTTCATAAAACATGCTAATCATAATTTTCTGTATTTCAAGATATGTTATACAGTTGACTAAATAAATCAATGGTGTCCAAAACAGGGCCTGGGGCCTCCAGCACATTGTACAAATATTAATAAACAACAACAAAAAAGAAAGCATGAAAAATATGTATACTTTATAAATGTAAAAAATCATGACGGTGAAAAGACATGACTTTGATAGGATTATGTTTTTGTTTATCTTTTTGTTGTTATTATGTTGATGTAAAGTAGAAATTTGTTTGGATGTTAAAATGTGTTGTTATTACCAGAGCTTTTTTTTTTTTTACACTGAATTTATGTACGTGACTGCAAACTTGACAACTCATTGGCTGGTTCTGAGACACCGTCGATTGCTTCAGTCCTAATTCATCGGTGGTGGGTCCTGAGTTTTGAAAAAACAAATATTTTTTTCTGCTCTGAATATTTATGGAATGATTGTTATAGCACTGGATTTTTACACATCATTTTTTATACACTACATTTCAAAACATTGTATATAAACAAACTTAATAGTTATCAAACACCTGCATTTTGCAATAATATTGTTTATCGGCAATAATTTGTGGAACAATACGGCATCCAGCACAATTTGTTATAGGTCAAGGCCTAATTGTATGTGATAAAAGTTTATAATTTTGTCGGTATTATTACCTTATCTTATAAAGGGATATTAAATAGGAGGATACCCTGCCCCAAGTGGAGGAGTTCAAGTACCTAGGAGTCTTGTTCACGAGTGGGGGAAGAGTGGATCGTGAGATCGATGGGCGGATCGGTGCGGCGTCTTCAGTAATGCGGACGTTGTATCGATCCGTTGTGGTGAAGAAATAGCTGAGCCGGAAGGCAAAGCTCTCAATTTACCGGTCGATCTACGTTCCCATCCTCACCTATGGTCATGAGCTTTGGGTCATGACCGAAAGGACAAGATCACGGGTACTCGCGGCTCAAATGAGTTTCCTCCGCCGGGTGGCGGGGCTCTCCCTTAGAGATAGGATGAGAAGCTCTGCCATCCGTGAGGAACTCAAAGTAAAGCAGCTGCTCCTCCACATCGAGAGGAGCCAGATGAGGTGGTTCGGGGCTCTGGTCAGGATGCCGCCCGAACGCCTGCTTAGGGAGGTGTTTAGGGCACGTCCAGTAGGAGGCCACGGGGAAGACCCAGGACACGTTGGGAAGACTTTGTCTTCCGGCTGGCCTGGGACCACCTCGGAGCTGGATGAAGTGGCTGGGGAGAGGGAAGTCAGGGTTTCCCTGCTTAGGCTGCTGCCCCCGCGACCCGACCTCGGAAAAGCGGAAGAAGATGGATGTATGGAGAAATGTAGTTTGTCTCCTTTATCCGATTTAATCGAAGTAATAATCGACAGATAAATCGATTTTTAAATTAATCGTTAGTTGCAGCCCTAATATTAACAAACTTAATGATTATTAAACACCTGCATTTTGCAACAATATTATTTACCCGCAATAATTTCTGGAACAATATAGCGTCCAACACAATTTGTAATAGGTTGAGGCCTAATTTTATGTAATAAAAGGTTACAATTTGGTCGGTATTGTTACATTATCTTATAATGGGATATTAAATTCAAATAATGAACATATGTTAACAAATAGGTCGGTTGCTACTGTTTTTCTGTATCTTGTATTTTTATTTATTATTTCAATCAGCAAACCGATCGTAACAATCATAAAAGCTGTTAATGATTTCAAAAAATATCCAAATGAAATAAAAAGTATCGGTATCTGCGATACGGGTCCTGTATTCACTTGATAGAAGGTCGACGCCAAAACGTGCAGTATCATCCACCTCAACACTGCAAACCGCCCCTCCCCCCTAAACGTCACATGACCCGCCCACCACTGCAGAAACTGGGGGAAAGGTTGCCGCGCGTTTGCCGCTTGGATACGGAAACAGATAATACTAGAAATGATCCAATAAATACTTCGATTCCAACAAGCGTTCACCGCATGTTAAAAAGTAAGTATTTTGCTTGTGGTGATAAACCGGCGTCTAAAACGCAGCGACTGTCATCACGAAGGTTTTGTTTACGTTTAATACAGGTCTCATCACAACCCCGTCATTTCAAGTACGTCCAATCCCAACACAAACATGCATTTCTAGAATCAAAAACACACTATCATCCATTATTATAATAATATTCTTATTATTAATCACTTCCCCGCGTTATTGTAATGTTATGGCAGGCATCAAACCACGTGGTCTGCCAGAAACTA
This sequence comes from Nerophis ophidion, assembly GCF_033978795.1. NCBI lineage: Eukaryota > Metazoa > Chordata > Actinopteri > Syngnathiformes > Syngnathidae > Nerophis > Nerophis ophidion. The sequence goes on from NC_084622.1 coordinate 41,615,150, forward strand.
GGTCACGTGTGCACACCCCCATTGTAAATAAACCCATAAACAATACATATGATACGTCTTGTCAAATACATATAAGTGACTTTTTTTTTTTCAAACACAGACGCATAAACAAAGTCTAAATGGTGTCCTGTTGCCGTGGACATGACAATGAATGACCTTTATTTGCACCATTACCTACATAGGTGTTATCAGTGAGTAGGGAAGACAGCAATGAGGGAATAATGCTTTAACACGATTAATAAACGTAGGAAATATAAGTGTTATAGTAAGCGACACTTTGTACCTGTGCTGTGACTTCTGCGGTGTCTTTATTAGGATTTAGAGGAAAAGCGAAAGTTACTATTTTTTTCCCACGGCCCTTAAACGTCGCGCAGTTGAAGCTACTACTGCGCAGAAGACAAAAGACAAATAACAAACGAAATGAAACCTTAACCCGCCACGTTTTTAACTGAAAGCGTTGGTGTTTTCAAATCCGTCGCAGCCATGTTTAATGAGCCGCCTGCTAAACTGCGGTGGGCAAAGTCAAGCTAGGCAAGACCGCGTCAAGGCAATGGAGGCGTTTTTACTCACCGAGCGTTCCTATGAATCTGAGGTTGTTTTTTTTTCTGTGTTCGGGTCAGAATGTGAGCGTGGGTGTCTTGTCTGTGCGTGTGTGTGGACTGCTAACGTTACACCAGCGACATGAATGGGAGAGAGAGAAAAAAGCTGGTGGACGGCGTTTGTTTCTTTTGCTACGTCACCTCCGTATTGGGTGCAACAGCGCCCCTCTAAGGATTGAAGTGGTATCGCAGGAGGTTGTTGAGGACGCCTTGAGACTCACCTTGGTCAAAGGTTTAGAGCAGGGGTGCCCATTACGTCGATCGCGAGCTACCAGTCGACCGCGGGGGGTGTGTCAGTCGATCTCCAGCCAGGCTTTTAAAAAAAATAGACCTAAAAATTAGTGATCACCAATCTTCACCAAGACGTCACTTAAATGACATTCACGGTACCGGAGGGTCTTGTGAGATGACGCTGGCTGCTGCAAGATCATTATTATGAAAATATGACCGAGAGGAAGGCGGGAAACACTTTTTATTTCAACAGACTCTCGCGCTGTACCTTCCGTCAAAACTCTAAAGGCCGACTGCACATTTCCTATCTTCACAATAAAAGCCCTGCTTCATGCTGCCTGCGCTAACTAAATACAGAGTCTCGGAAAACTGGCGTGCACAAGCGATCCCTCAGAAAGCTGGCGTGCACATCACTTGTGCGCGCCAGCTTTCCGAGACTCTTATTTTGTTAGCGCTGGCAGCATGAAGCAGGGCTTTTATTGTGAAGATAGGAAATGTGAAATCGGCTTTTAGAGTTTTGACGGAAGGGACAGCGCGAAAGTCTGTTGAAATAAAAAGTGTTTCTCGCCTTCCTCTCTGTCATTTTTTCATAATAATGAACTGGCAGCAGCCAGCGTCATCTCACAAGACCCTCGGGTGCCGTGAATGTCAATCAAGCAAGCTACGGAATTTGCCGCCAATGTTTTTCTTGTAAAGTGTATGGAAGCTGGATGAATTAGATGCCAAAAACCAACCACTTTCATGTGGTATTGTACAGAAAGGACAACTTTTTTTCTCCTCCATTTGAAAATGTGGGCGTTATCATCATTACTGTCTGATTCCAATCAATGCAAGTCATCAGAATCAGGTAATACACCAACTTATATTCTTGTCTTCATGAAAGAAAGACATCTATATGTGTTACACATGCTTGTATTATCATTAAACACATTTAACTTGTTTACAAAAATGTCTCTTTCATAAATAAATAAATGTAAATGATATATATAAATGAGGTAGATCCCCTGGAGTTGGTCAATTGAAAAGTAGCTCGCCTGCAGAAAAAGTGTGGGCACCCCTGGTTTAGAGAAAGGGGGGGTCCAATTTTTTTGTACTGAGTGCTGAAAAATTAAACCATTTTGATACAATATGTATAAAAATTAAAGTTTAAGTACCAATGATTGTCACACACATACTAGGTCAGGGGTCGGCAAACTTTACCACTTACAGTTGTGATCAAAATTATTCAACCCCCACACAATTTTGGTGTTTTAGCAAGTTGGACATGTATTCCGTATTTTGTTTATAGTCGTATCAAATAAAGATGTGTCAAAGAGACAAATGCAACTTACATTGTAACACTGTATTTCACAAAATACCAAAAAAGGAATTTTTTCTTAATATCTCATTGACAAAATTATTCAACCCCCTAGTTACATGCATCTTTAGTACTTAGTAGAACACCCTTTGGCAGTAATTACATCCTTCAAACGTGATACATAACCGGACACAAGCTTCTTGCAACCATCTACAGGTATTTTAGCCCATTCCTCTTGGGCAAAGGCCTCCAGTTCATTCATATTCTTGGGTTTGTGTGCTGCAACTGCCTTCTTCAAGTCCCACCACAGGTTTTCTATAGGATTTAGGTCTGGCGACTGTGAAGGCCACTCCAGAGTCATCCAGCCCTTTTTCTGCAACCACCCTGATGTTGATTTGGAGGTATGCTTGGGATCGTTGTCCTGTTGGAAGGTCCAACCTCTCCCAAGCCTCAGCTTCGTCACTGACTTCATGACATTTGCAGCTAATATATCCTGCTAGGAAATAGAAATCATAATGCCTTGAACGCGCTGGAGATTCCCGGTACCTGAGGCAGAGAAACAGCCCCAAAGCATGATTGACCCCCCACCATGCTTAACAGTAGGCAAGGTGTTCTTTTCTTTGTAAGCTTCATTTTATTCTCCTCCAGACATAACGTTGATTCATAGGCCCAAAGAGTTCCAGTTTTGTCTCATCACTCCATAGAAGAGTTTCCCAAAAGCTTTGGGGTTTGTCCAGATGATTTTTGGCATACTGGAGTCTATTTTTGTTGTGCCTGGTAGTCAGAAGAGGGGTGTGCCTAGGAGTTCTGGCATGGAGGCTTTCATCTCGTAGTGTGCGCCTTATTGTCTGGGACGAAACCTGCGTTCTCCCCTCTGCAATGTCCTGTTGTAGTTCCTCAGCTGTTACCCGGGGGGTTTTCACCACTGTACGCTTCAAATACCGGACAGCAGTTGCACACAACATCCTCTTTCTACCACGCCCAGGTAGTGTTTCCACTGTGCCTTTAGCTTTAAACTTGTGAATTATGCTCCCAACTGTGTCTCTTGGAATGTGTAATGTCTTTGCTATTTTCTTACATCCATATCCTTTCTTATGAAGAGAAATGACCTCCTCTCTTGACTTCTTTGACCACTCCCTGGACTTCACCATGTTGCAAATTCCACCATTGACCATCTACAAGAAGCTGAGCATCACAGTCTTTTTCAATCAGTTTAATTGTTGCTCGTTATGGTTCTAATCACATCTACAGGTGTTTTCAACACCTGATTGAAAATACTTTATTCAAATTCTGTTCTTAAGAGTTATGATCTTCAAGGGGTTGAATAATTTTGTCAATGAGATATTAAGAGAAATGACACTGTTTGGTATGTTACAAAATATAATGTTGTAATTCAAGTTGCATTTGTCTATTTAATGCATCTTTATTTGATATGATAATAAACAAAATACGGAATACATTTCCAACTTGCTAAAACACCAAAATTGTGTGGGGGTTGAATAATTTTAATCACAACTGTAAAGAGCCATTTTGACCCGTTTCACAAAATAAAGAAAACAATGGGAGCCACAAGACTTTTGAAATTTATAATGAAATAACACTGCATACAGAGTTTTTTTTTGTGCTTTGTGCTATGTATAAACCAGGGGGTCTCAGACACACGGCCCGCCATTAAATATGAAGATTTGATGTTAGTGCGGCCAGTGAGTTTTATATGAATGCCCCTTATTAGCAGCACGCATACAATTCCACCTGATTTGTCCAGGAGACTCGGGGGTTACAGAGTGACTATTCCCTAGAACAGGGGTCACCAACACGGTGCCCGCGGGCACCAGGTAGCCCATAAGGACCAGATGAGTAGCGCTGGCTTGTTCTAAAAATAGCTCAAGTAGCAGCACTTACCAGTGAGCTGCCTCTATTTTTTAAATTGTATTTATTTACCAGCAAGCTGGTCTCGGTTTGCTCGACATTTTTAATTCTAAGAGAGACAAAACTCAAATAGAATTTGAAAATCCAAGAAAACATTTGAAAGACTTGGTCTTCCCTTGTTTAAATAAATTCATTTATTTTTTTACTTTGCATCTTATAACTTTCAGAAAGACAATTTTAGGGAAAAAATACAACCTTAAAAATGATTTTAGAATTCTTAAACACATATACCTTTTTACCTTTTAAATTCCTCTTCTTTCCTGACAGTTTAAATCAATGTTCAAGTATTTTATTTTATTTTTTGTAAAGAATAATAAATACATTTTAATTTAATTCTTCATTTTAGTTTCTGTTTTTTCGACAAAGAATATTTGTGGAAAATTTCTTTAATCTTATGATTAAAATTCAAAAAATAATATTGTGGCAAATCTCGAAAATCTGTAGAATCAAATGTAAATCTTATTTCAAAGTCTTTTGAATTTCTTTTAACATTTTTGTTCTGGAAAATCTAGAAGAAATAATGATTTGTCTTTGTTTGAAATATAGCTTGGTCCAATTTGTTATATATTATAACAAAGTGCAGATTGGATTTTAACCTATTTAAAACATGTCATCAAAATTCTAAAATGAATCTTAATCAGGAAAAATTATTAATGATGTTCCATAAATTATTTTTTTAATTTTTTCAAAAAGGTTCGAATTAGCTTGTTTTTCCTCTTCTTTTTTTTCGGTTAAATTTTGACTTTTAAAGAGTCGAAATTGAAGATAAACTACGTTTCAAAATTTAATTTTCTTTTTTTCGTTCTCTCCTCTTTTAAAACGTTCAATTAAGTGTTTTTTTCATCATTTATTCTCTACAAAAAACCTTCAGTAAAAGGAAAAAAAATGTACGACGGAATGACAGACAGAAATACCAATTTTTTTATATAAATAGATTTATTTATTAAAGGTAAATTGAGCAAATAGGCTTTTTCTGGCAATTTATTTAAGTGTGTATCAAACTGGTAGCCCTTCGCATGAATCAGTACCCAAGAAGTAGCTCTTGGTTTCAAAAAGGTTGGTGACCCCTGCCCTAGGATGTGTACTGAGTAATACCCAATCAACAAAAATAAGGGCGTGCTACGATGGCACTGTCTTTAGTGACCTCCACAACTTGTTCAAACCGCTTGACAGTCAAGTCACATGTTGTACATGACTTCTGCAGACGCACACATGCGATTGCAAGGCATACTTGTTCAACAGCCATACAGGTCACACTGAGGGTGCCAGTTTAAACAACTTTAAGACTGTTACAAATTTGCGCCACACTGTGAACCCACACCAAACAAGAATGACAAACACACTTCGGGAAAACATCCACACTAAATCAACACAACATAACAAATACCCAGAATCCCATGCAACCCTGACTCTTCCAGGCTACATCACACCCCGCTAGCACCAACCCCCCTGCACCCTCCTGCGTCGGTTGAGGTAGGCGGGTTTAGGGGGGGCGGGGTTTGGTTCTAGCGGATCAGAAATCCCCTGGTAAATTCGGTAAGGTCGGTAAGTTAACAGCTGAGCCACACCAGAATGATCAAAGAGCCGCATGCGGTTCCGGAGCCGCAGGTTGCCGACCCCTGTACTAGGTGAAGTGAAGTGAATTATATTTATATAGCGCTTTTCTCTAGTGACTCAAAGCATTTTTAGATAGTGAAACTCAATATCTAAATTACATTTAAACCAGTGTGGGTGGCACTGGGAGCAGGTGGGTAAAGTGTCTTGCCCAAGGACACAACCGCAGTGACGAGGATAGCGGAAGCGGTGGATCAAACCTGGAACACTATTGTGCAGATCTGAATGCTTATTTTTTAAATGTTTACCTAAGTTTGAAGCTAAAGTGCTAATACTAATCACCACATTTGGCGAGGCGTGTTTTAAAGTAGCTGTTGTGAAAGTAGCGTATGTGTGTGTGTGCTCCTTTAAGAATGGCAGTATGTGGGAGGAGTGTGGGTAAGTGAGTGGGCAAGTTAGAAGAGGTAGCGCTAGCATGTGCAGGAGTGTCAATAGCATTGTGGATGTCCGGTTGTGCCCTGGGAAAATTAAAAATACAGTGACCAAATGATAACTTTTAAGAGCAGGTGAATAAACGTGTTTATTCTCGTTCACAATTTTTAATCACAACTGCACAGAGGAAAAACCGGAAACACTCAATTCCCACTTCCCGCCCAAAAACACTGCCCATGCGTGAACCCACTACATGGCGAAACATGTTAACAGTAACTAATAGACGGCCTCGTCAATACGGCGTAAGAGCGGGGCTTAGCGGACACATTGTGAAGTGAAAGTTCAATCAATCAATCAATCAATGTTTATTTATATAGCCCCAAATCACAAATGTCTCAAAGGACTGCACAAATCATTACGACTACAACATCCTCGGAAGAACCCACAAAAGGGCAAGGAAAACTCACACCCAGTGGGCAGGGAGAATTCACATCCAGTGGGACGCCAGTGACAATGCTGACTATGAGAAACCTTGGAGAGGACCTCAGATGTGGGCAACCCCCCTCCCCTCTAGTGGACCGAAAGCAATGGATGTCGAGCGGGTCTAACATGATACTGTGAAAGTTCAATCCATAGTGGCTCCAACACAGCCGCGAGAGTTCAGTTCAAGCGGATCCAAGACAGCAGCGAGAGTCCCGTCCACAGGAGACCATCTCAAGCGGAGGCGGATCAGCTGCGTAGAGATGTCCCCAACCGATACAGGCGAGCGGTCCATCCTGGGTCCAGACGAGCTGTCCATCCTGGGTCTCGACTCCGGACAGCCAGTACTTCATCCATGGTCATCGGACCGGACCCCCTCCACAAGGGAGGGGGGGACATAGGAGAAAGAAAAGAAGCGGCAGATCAACTGGTCTAAAAAGGAGGTCTATTTAAAGGCTAGAGTATACAGATGAATTTTAAGGTGAGACTTAAATGCTTCTACTCTAAGTTCTCCCCTGTTGATTGATTGATTGATTGATTGAAACTTTTATTAGTAGATTGCACAGTACAGTACATATTACGTAGAATTGACCACTAAATGGTAACACCTGAATAAGTTGTTCAACTTGTTTAAGTTGAAAAACTTAAACAAGTGCACTTGTTTATCAATTCATGGTACAAATATATACTATCATCATAATACAGTCATCACACAAGTTAATCATCATAGTATGTACATTGAATTATTTACATTATTTACAATCCGGGGGTTGGGATGAGGAGCTTTGGTTGATATCAGTACTTCAGTCATCAACAATTGCATCAACAGAGAAATGGACATTGAAACAGTGTAGGTCTTATTTAGTAGGATATGTACAGCAAGCAGAGAACATAGTGAGTTCAGATAGCATAAGAACAAGTATATACATTAGAAATACATTAGATTATTTACATTCCGGGGAGATGGGATGTGAATGGAGGAGGGTATTAGTAAAGCGTTGAAGTTGCCTGGAGGTGTTTTAGAGCGGTTTTGAAGGAATATAGAGATGCACTTACTTTTATACCTGTTGGGAGTGCATTCCACATTGATGTGGCATAGAAAGAGAATGAGTTAAGACCTTTGTTAGATCGGAATCTGGGTTTAACGTGGTTTGTGGAGCTTCCCCTGGTGTTGTGGTTATGGCTGTCATTTACGTTAAGGAAGTAGTTTGACAAGTGGGGCGGCATGGCGTGGTGGGTAGAGCAACCGTGCCAGAAACCTGAGGGTTGCAGGTTCGCTTCCCACCTATGGACATCAAAGTCGCTGCCGTTGTGTCCTTGGGCAGGACACTTCACCCTTTGCCCCCGGTGCCGCTCACACCGGTGAATGAATGATGAATGAATGATTGGTGGTGGTCGGAGGGGCCGTAGGCGCAAATGGCAGCCACGCTTCCGTCAGTCTACCCCAGGGCACCTGTGGCTACAGATATAGCTTACCACCACCAGGTGTGAATGAATGATGGGTTCCCACTTCTCTGTGAGAGCTTTGAGTATATAACAATAGAAAAGCGCGATATAAATCTAATCCATTATTATGATTATTATTATGTACTTCGGTATCAGGGAGGTGTATTGAATTTTATAGACATGGCTCAGTGCAAGTTGTTTTACTCTGTCCTCCACCCTGAGCCAGCTAGCTTTCTCCTCCACCACGGTCCACGGTCCACGGTCTGGGATCAGTTCTTGTGGCCCATGTCCATATCTGACCTGGGATCAGTTATTGTGGGCAGGTGCACATCTGACCTGGGATCAGTTCTTGTGGCCCATGTCCACATCTGATCTGGGATCAGTTATTGTGGGCAGCTGCACATCTGGCCTTGGATCAGTTATTGTGGGCAGGAGAACATCTGACCTGGGATCAGTTATTGTGGGCAGCTGCACATCTGGCCTGGGATCAGTTATTGTGGGCAGGAGAACATCTGACCTGGGATCAGTTATGTGGGCAGCTGCGCATCTGGCCTGGGATCATTTATTGTGGGCAGGAGAACATCTGACCTGGGATCAGTTATCGTGGCCCATGTCCACCTTTGACCTGGGATCAGTTGTAATGGGCAGGAGAACATCTGACCTGGGATCAGTTATTGTGGGCAGCTGCGCATCTGGCCTGTGATCAGTTATTGTGGGCAGGAGAACATCTGACCTGGGATCAGTTATCGTGGCCCATGTCCACCTTTGACCTGGGATCAGTTATAATGGGCAGGAGAACATCTGACCTGGGATCAGTTATTGTGGGCAGCTGCGCATCTGGCCTGTGATCAGTTATTGTGGGCAGGAGAACGTCTGACCTGGGATCAGTTGTTGTTGCCCATGTCCACATCTGACCTGGGATCAGTTATTATGGGCAGGAGAACATCTGACTTGGGATCAGTTATTGTGGGCAGCTGCACATCTGGCCTAAGATCAGTTCTTGTGGCCCATGTCCACATCTGACCTGGGATCAGTTATTGTGGGCAGCTGCACATCTGACCTGTGATCAGTTCTTGTGGCCCATGTCCACATCTGACCTGGGATCAGTTCTTGTGGGCAGCTGCACATCTGGCCTGGGATCAGTTCTTGTGGGCAGGAGAACATCTGACCTGGGATCAGTTATTGTGGCCCATGTCCACATCTGACCTGGGATCAGTTCTTGTGGCCCATGTCCACATCTAACCTGGAATCAGTTATTATGGGCAGTGTCCACATCTGACCTGGGATCAGTTATTATGGGCAGGAGAACATCTGACCAGGGATCAGTTATTATGGGCAGCTGCACATCTGGTCTGAGATCAGTTATTGTGGCCCATGTCCACATCTGACCTGGGATCAGTTATTGTTGGCCATGTCCACATCTAACCTGGAATCAGGTTTTATGGGCAGTGTCCACATCTGACCTGGGATCAGTTATTATGGGCAGCTGCACATCTGACCTGAGATCAGTTCTTCAATCAATCAATCAATGTTCACTTATATAGCCCTAAATCACTTGAGTCTCAAAGGGCTGCACAAACCACCACGACATCCTCGGTAGGCCCATATAAGGGCAAGGAAAACTCACACCCAGTGGGACATTGGTGACAATTATGACCCAGTGGGACGTCGGTGACAATGATGACTATGAAAACCTTAGAGAGGAGGAAAGCAATGGATGTCGAGCGGATCTAACAGGATACTGTGAAAGTTCAATCCACAATGGATACAACACAGTCGCGAGAGTCCAGTCCAAAGAGGATCCAAGACACAGCAGCGAGAGTCCCGTTCACAGCGGAGCCAGCAGGAAACCATCCCAATCTTGTGGCCCATTTCCACATCTGACCTGGGATCAGTTCTTGTGGCCCATTTCCACATCTGACATGGGATCAGTTCTTGTGGGCAGGTGCACATCTGACCTAAGATCAGTTATTTTGAGCAAGTGCACATATGACCCGGGATCAGTTCTTGTGGGCATGTCCACATCTGACCTGGGATCAGTTCTTGTGGCCCATTTCCACATCTGACATGGGATCAGTTCTTGTGGGCAGGTGCACATCTGACCTAAGATCAGTTATTTTGAGCAAGTGCACATATGACCCGGGATCAGTTCTTGTGGGCATGTCCACATCTGACCTGAGATCAGTTCTTGAGGCCATGTCCACATCTGACCTAAGATCAGTTCTTTTGAGCAGGTGCACATATGACCCGGGATCAGTTCTTGTGGGCATGTCCACATCTGACCTGAGATCAGTTCTTTTGGGCAATTGCACATCTGACCTGGGATCTTTTTTTTTTATATTCTCAATACATTATTATGTATTGTTTTGTTGGATGGATTAACCCCCCCCCCCCCCCCCCAAAAAAAATATTTGTATTTATTTATTTTAATTATTATTATTATTTTTACTATGATTTGTGCTTGGTCCAGACGGACACGTCGCTGGGTCCTGACATGGACCGCGGTCCGCCTGTTGAGGATCACGGTTTAAAGGGTTTGATAAATGCTTGTATTACATGCAGCTCAATGCTGTAATCTTCTTTAACATCATGCTTGGTTTCAACTTGTCCAAGGTGTGCCCCGCCTTCTAAAAACATATAGACTATAATATATTTTAATTTTAATTGAATGTGAGTTTGAATAATGTTTGTCCATCTGTGTTGGCTCTGCGACGAGGTGGGGACTCGTCCAGGGTGTACACCACCTTTTTGCATACATATATATATGTATATATATATATATATGTATGTTTATATACATATACATACATACAAATACATACATACACACACACACACACACACACACACACACACACACACACATATATATATATATATATATATATATTAGGGCTGCGAATCTTTGGGTGTCCCACGATTCGACTCAATATCAATTATTGGGGTTGTGATTCGATGATATATTAATTTTTTCGATTCAACGCGATTAGCGATTCAAAAACGATATTTTTCCGATTCAAAACGATTCTGTATTCATTCAATACATAGGATTTCAGCAGGATCTACCCCAGTCTACTGACATGCTAGCAGAGTAGATTTTTTTTTAAAACGCTTTTATAATTATAAAGGACAATGTTTTGTCAACTGATTGCAATAATGTAAATTTGGCCTTTTTATCAGTAGAGGGCGCTAACTGACAGTTTTTGTGTTTAAAGGGTTTGATAAATGCTTGTAGTACATGCAGCTCAATGCTGTAATTTTCTTTAATATCATGCTTGGTTGCGACTTGTCCAAGGTGTGCACCGCCTTCTAAAAACATATAGACTACAATATATTTTAATTTCAATTGAATGTGAGTGGGAATAATGTTTGTCTATCTGTGTTGGCTCTGCGATGAGGTGGCGACCTTTTCACACACACACACATATACATATATATATATATTAGGGCTGCGAATCTTTGGGTGTCCCACGATTCGACTCAATATCAATTCTTGGGGTTGCGATTCGATGATTTATTAATTTTTTCGATTCAACGCGATTCTCGATTCAAAAACAATATTTTTTCGATTCAAAATGATTCTGTATTCATTCAATACATAGGATTTCAGCAGGATCTACCCCAGTCTGCTGACATGCTTTTATAATTATAAAGGACAATGTTTTATCAACTGATTGCAATAATGTAAATTTGTTTTAACTATTAAACGAACCAAAAATATGACTTATTTTATATTTGTGAAAACATTGGACACAGTGTGTTGTCAAGCTTATGAGATGCGATGCAAGTGTAAGCCACTGTGACACTATTGTCCTTTTTTTTTATATATATAATGTAAATGAGGGATTTTTAATCACTGCTATGGTGAAATTATAACTAATATTGATACTGTTGTTGATAATATTCATTTTTGTTTCACTACTTTTTGGTTTGTTCTGTGTCGTGTTTGTGTCTCCTCTCAATTGCTCAGTTTATTGCAGTACTGAGTGTTGCTGGGTCAGGTTTGGTTTTGGAATTGGATTGCATTGTTATGGTATTACTGTGTATTGTTTTGTTGGATTGAATAAAAAAAAGAGATAAAAAAAAAAAGAGAATCGATTCTGAATCGCACAACGTGAGAATCGCGATTCATATTGATTTTTTCCCACACCCCTAATATATATATATGAATAAAATCATGGTTTTGTATTTTTTTTAAGTCTTACTTTTTCTCGTAAATTTACCATATTTTTCTTTGCTTTATTTGGTTTTGAAATCATTTCTAATTTTCTTGCCTAAATTTACTTTTGAAACGTCAGTAGGGCTCCCAAACTGCGACTAAATAAGAACGGTCTTCCATTTGTTCACGTTGCTTTAAGAAATTATAGCATAAATTATAGAAAGAAAAAAAAAAGAAAAAAAAATGGCAGCCTGGCCTCACGTTGAACACCGTTACATTTTGACGGAAGTACGATGACGTCACAACACCAAACCTCTGTCCGCAGGAGGCGCGCCCCCGCCGCGGATCGAGAGCGCGCGTCCAACTGTCACCAGAGTGTGTCTCTCACAGCTGCTGGCAGTTCGCGACATGTGTCTCTGGGCCGCCTGACCCAGGGGAGAGGATAACAGTCCGACCTGCTAGCATCCATTCGGACGTCGGAGGCAGCCCTTTTTAAGCTCACCAGCCGTGACATGGGAAGCTCCACTGGACGGCGAAGGAGAGAATGAAAATAGTGGATTTTGTTTCCACTCGTCGGTACCGCGTCGAAGAAGAGGAGTCGCTAACAAGGTAAGCGACAGTTTGGAAAGTGAACGTTAACCACCTTGTCAACACGCTCTTTCATCTTCACTACATTAACGCTGTACTCCGCAATTGTTGTCTCTCCAAACAAATCAAACCCAATAAAAGGAAACGATGCTCCATGATTTCATGAACTGATGCTTCTATTAAAAGAAGATCCCTTTTAAAAAACACACAATTGCCCTCCAAAATGTAATTTCCCTTGATGTTCTTTGATGAATTGCTTTTAGATACCACACTTACAACAAAGCTGAATTGCAAACAATTACAGTTTAAACCAAAGGTGTCAAAGTCATTTTAGATCGGGGCATCATCGGGGGCCCCATGGAGAAAATTCTACTTCCAAGTGGGCTGGACTGGTAAAATCACGGCATGATAACTTAAAAATAAAAACAACTTCGTTTTTTTTTTTTTTGGTTTAAAAATAGAACACGCATATTCTGTAAGTGTACAAATCATAATGTTTTTTTCTTACACTTACATGTTGCAGTTAATAGTATTCTATCAGTCCATCCATCCATCCATTTTCTACCGCTTATTCCCTTTCGGGGTCGCGGGGGGCGCTGGCGCCTATCTCAGCTACAATCGGGCGGAAGGCGGGGTACACCCTGGACAAGTCGCCACCTCATCGCAGGGCCAACACAGATAGACAGACAACATTCACACTCACATTCACACACTAGGGCCAATTTAGTGTTGCCAATCAACCTATCCCCAGGTGCATGTCTTTGGAAGTGGGAGGAAGCCGGAGTACCCGGAGGGAACCCACGCATTCACGGGGAGAACATGCAAACTCCACACAGAAAGATCCCGAGCCTGGATTTGAACCCAGGACTGCAGGACCTTCGTATTGTGAGGCAGACACACTAACCCCTCTTCCACCGCTATCTGTATTTGTCGTTATTTATACTTTCTGAATAAATGACGTTATAATGCAGTGGTTCTCAACCTTTTTGCAGTGATGTACCCCCTTTGAACATTTTTTTTAATTCAAGTACCCCCTAATCAGAGCAAAGCATTTTTGGTTTAAAAAAAGAGATAAAGAAGTAAAATACAGCACTATGTTGTCAGTTTCTGACTCATTAAAGTGTATAACAGTGCAAAATATTTCTCATTTAAAGATAAAGTACCAATGATTGTCACACACACTATTGGAATGGTCTTTCTTGAACTATTTGGAAATAAAGATAACTAATATCTTGTTGAAAAATAAAGAAGTGATTCAATTATAAATAAAGATTTCTACACAGAAGTAATCATCAACTTAAAGTGCCCTCTTTGGGGATTGTAATAGAGATTCATCTGGATCCATGTACTTAATTCTAAACATTTTTTTTCACAAAAAATGAAATCTTTAACATCAATATTTATGGAACATGTCCACAAAAAAATCTAGCTGTCAACACTGTATATTGCATTGTATTTTTTTCACCATTTATGAACTTACATTCATATTTTGTTGAAGTATAAATATATTTATAAAGGATTTTTGAATTGTTGCTATTTTTAGAATATTTTTATAAAATCTCACGTACACCTTGGCATACCTTCATGTACCCCCAGGGGTACGTGTACCCTCATTTGAGAACCACTGTTATAATGTACTCCGGCTTTGGGGGCAGCACGGTGGGGGAGGGGTTAACGCATCTGCCTCACAATACAAAGGTCCTGAACAGACCTGGTTTCAGTCCCGGGATTGGGATCTTTCTGTGAGGAGTTTGCATGTTCTCCCTGTGACTGAGTGGATTCCCTCCAGGTACTCCGGCTTCCTCCCACCTCCAAAGACATGCACCTGAGGATAGGTTGATTGGCAACACTAAAATTGGCCCTAGTGTGTGAATGTGAGTGTGAATGTTGTCTGTCTATCTGTGTTGGCCCTGCGCTGAGGTGGCGACTTGTCCAGGGTGTACCACCCCTTCCGCTCGAATGCAGCTGACATAGGCTCCAGCGACCCCCAAAAGGGACAAGCGGTAGAAAATGGATGGATGGATGTACTCCGGCTTCCTCCCACCTCCAAAGACATGCAACTGGGGATAGGTTGATCTACCGCGTGTCCCTATCTGGGTCGCGGGGGGTGCTGGAGCCTATTTCAGCTGAATTCGGGTGGTAGGCGGTGTACACCCTGGACAAGTCGCCACCTCATCACAGGGCCAACACAGATAGACAGACAACATTCACACTCACATTCTCACACTAGGGACAATTTAATGTTGCCAATCAACGGTGGATTGGCAATGAGGTGGTCCAGGGTGTACCCCGTCTTCCGCTCGAATGCAGCTGAGATAGGCTCCCGCGACCCCGAGAGGGACAAGCAGTAGAAAATGGATGGATAATGTTCATCAGTCATCTCATTGGTATTAATTTTCAATGTATCAAGGTAAAAAAATAATATCCAAATCAAATTACAGGATGTTATTTATGTAGTTTGCTCATTTTCCTCGACTGGTGCACTAACATCATGTGGTTAATTTTTTTGTTTACATATGTAGCAAACACATCCCGCGGGCCAGGTAAAACCTGTTCGTGGGCCTGATCCAGCCCACGGGCCATAGTTGACACCTCTAGTTTAAACTATGCAACCAACAATCTCAGTTTACACGTGTAATTTTTGGTATGGATAAAATGAATTAGTAAACAAACAAAGTTTGGGACCAAAAAACAATGTTTGGTGGTCTGGTTTGTGTTCACGCTTGAGTTTTTGGCAGCAAAAAAATAATGGCCACAGTTAGAATATGTATAAAGTCGTGCTTCGAAAGAACGGCTTACTGTATATGACATGTACTGTATGAACAGGGGGAAGGGAGTTTATATGGCCCCATTTGTTACGGTTTACCTGACACATGAAAGGTGACAAATTAGGGCTGCACTATGTCCTTTAGTTGCCAGACGCAAGTAGTGTTAATGATCTTAAAATGTGTTTTGTTGCAATTCCAACTCTGACTACAGAGTCAGTTGCTATGTTGAGTGGCACTTGACATCATTTCCAGCAGACTACATTGCAAAATGAATAACCCCCCGCCCCTCTCACTCTCACGTGAGATCCACCCAGGGATGGGGCCATATGGATCCCTTCCCTACTTTACATTGCCCGGCAACCTTACGCAACAGAAACAACATTGCGCCTTCTTGGCCACACACAGTCCATGCTGTCAGACTTTCCTTTCGATGGAAGAGGTGAGATGTAACAAGGAGGATATACATTATATAAAGACATTCAGAAGCTTGCTGGAAACGTGCTGTAAGGAGACGTCCTTAAAGACGACTTCACCATACTAGTAATGATCGACACGATTGTTTGATTACTGTATTAACATTTTGGCTTACATTTAACACTTTTTTTCGTTATTTTTAATTTCCGTTTTTACTTTTTTCAAATAATTTTTATTGTCAGTTTTCTTAATAAACACATATAATAAAAATAAATGAATAAATAAATAAAATATGAACATAAAAAATAATACATGAAAAAGTTGTTTACACAGAGTATAAAAGCAAAATACATACAAAGAGGCTTGACATAACAGTTGAATGTCCACTTTCATCAATCACACCAATTATGCCAAGACAGAGTGGGGCAAAAAAGTATTTAGTCAACCACTGATTGTGCAAGTTCTCCCACTTAAAATGATGACAGAGGTCTGTAATTTTCATCATAGGTACACTTCAACTGTGAGAGACAGAATGTGAAAAATAAAATCCAGGAATTCACATTGTAGAAATTTTAAAGAATTTATTTGTAAATTATGGTGGAAAATAAGTATTTGGTCAACCATTCAAATCTCTCACTGATGGAAGGAGGTTTTGGCTCAAAATCTTACGATACATGTCCCCGTTCATTCTTTCCTTAACACGGATCAATCGTCCTGTCCCCTCAGCAGAAAAACAGCCCCAAAGCATGATGTTTCTACCCTCCATGCTTCACAGTAGGTTTGGTGTAGTTGGGATGCAACTCAGTATTCTTCTTCCTCCAAACACGACGAGTTGAGTTTATACCAAAATGGATACATGGATGATACAGCAGAGGATTGGGAGAATGTCATGTGGTCAGATGAAACCAAAATAGAACTTTTTGGTATAAACTCAACTCGTCGTGTTTGGAGGAAGAAGAATACTGAGTTGCATCCCAAGAACACCACACCTACTGTGAAGCGTGGGGGTGGAATCATCATGCTTTGGGGCTGTTTTTATGCTAAGGGGACAGGACGATTGATCCGTGTTAAGGAAAGAATGAAAGGGGCCATGTATCGTGAGATTTTGACCCAAAACCTCCTTCCGTCAGTGAGAGCTTTGAATGGTTGACCAAATACGTATTTTCCACCATAATTTACAAATAAATTCTTTAAAATTCCTACAATATGAATTCCTGGATTTTTTTTCACATTCTGTCTCTTCACAGTTGAAGTGTACCAATGATGAAAATTACAGACCTCTGTCATCATTTTAAGTGGGAGAACTTGCACAATCGGTGGCTGACTAAATACTTTTTTGCCCCACTGTACTTCTTGGGGGGGTTGACTACAGTTTCGGGTATTCCAAGATAGGTCTCCATACATAACGAAATTTATGTAAGTTACCAGATATCTCATATCTTAGTTTTTCAATTTAATTCCGCTTTCTGTTGCTTGTTTACGTCGAACTTGTTCTGTAATGCTTATGGGGGAGGGCGAACAATTTGCGATATATCTATTTTGTGTTGGTCAAAATGCATTAGTCCGCCACAAATAAATATACACTTAGGTAGTAACACAGAACTAAGAGCATTATTGGGTCTGCTGACAAACATACAAGTGTGACTGTGAACGCAATCCAAACTGCACTTAAGTGACCACCAAATATCTTTATGAAAAAAAAAGGCGGATCAGAGTACCGCATCCGCAAGCAGTGCAATGATTGCTGCCCATGCATGAATGTGTATGAGTGAAGACCCCATTAAGATTGCAGTGTCTGAACCTCCAACCTCTAGGAGTGGACACAGATGCTTGAGCATCGAGAAGTAGGCCAGTGGCTGGTCTGCTGTGCTATGTCATCCATGCCCAGACCTCTTTAGAATGTTAACCGGGCGTCTAACTGGTTCATATAGGGGGAGGGGGACGGCCACAGACAGACGACCGGAATTGTAGATATCCTGCAGGACCGAGCTCTCATCCTCCATCCTATGTCAGATGTCACTGTTTACTGTATCGTTGTGTTTTTGTCTTCAGCATGACGTGCCTGATGTTATTTGTCAGCATTTGCCACATTTAAATAGCGTATACACATGTCGCGCTTATATTACATTAAATGAATAAGTGTTTTAGAAGCTACAATAATGTAATAATAATGAATGAAAAAGCTGAATACTAACTTAAAGCATCGTGACGCTGGTCACACAGTACAATATCGTCACGGTACGGCATGGCTTCTGGAGTGGACATTTTTGTATTCGTTTGGAGAATACTGATTCTCAGGAGGTTAGCTAACAATTCAATATTTAACAATGTACAGGATTTCCCCCAGATTTCCATATACATTTGGGGAGGGGCGAGCTACGGGCTTGGCCAATATGTCATCATATATATGATATCATGATTAATTTAATCGGCGATGATGCATATATTTTTTTACAAAAAGGCGAAACAAATATTTTATATATACATATATATGTATGTATGTATGTATGTATGTAATTGGAATAATAGTTTGCCAAATATGTAAATAGTGCTTCAGATAGCAAATGGACAGGTGGGTTTTTGATATTCCCCACAATAATGGTGTGCCATCAGGGCCAGCAAGGCCTTCTCTGGTGGCCTAAAATAAATCATGACCATAAATTAACAGAGTTTAATTTTATTTTTAATCTACTTTCTATAAATATATAAACATATTGAATGAATGAATTAATGAATGAATGGTTTATTTTGAGCCATACAAACAAAACAAGAGAATGACATAAAATACAAAAGAAATATATCAATACATTATTTTTACACCTACATTGAAAACATTACATGTGACTAATCTTTTGTAGATGTCAAGATTGGCTCAAAAGGGAGTGGGAAGAAGTAAACTTATTAGTAGGTCCCACCCCTATACATATACAATATATATTTACAATATATAATACAATAATATATTTAATATAATTCAGTTCAGTGGTTGCTGCGTAGATGTTATATATTATCTATATATAATACATTTAAATTCACACACACTTACATACATACATATGTACACACACATATATACACACACATACATACAATTTACATATATATATTTATATATATATATACATACATATACATATATACATACATACACACATACATACATACATACACATACACACATAATCACATACATACACAAATGCATATACCCAAAATACACATATGTCCATCATACACACACACACACATTCATCATATTCTCTTCATGTCGTATTAGGCTCCACTGTTGCTTGTTTTTACGTTAGAGCATTTATCAGAATTCAGCGAGCTTGTTGCCAGCACTATATGAATTCTGCCGTAGGCCTTCTGAATCAACATTAGCGCCGGCTGTGCAGTGTAAACGAACAGAGGACATTCATTTGATGGACAGTCACTAGATCACGAGTCGTTGACAGTAGCCCATCTCGGTAGCTTTGCATTTAACTGTGATTAAAAAACTTGCTTGTAACTCCCAAGTGAGTATCCAATTACAAGTTGTGATTTGCAAAAACAGGAAGTGGCACCAGCGCGCCATAGCATAGAAATTATCGGTACTCACTTTTTTAAAACGATCATTAGATGGCAGTTGCCTACTCAGTGGCCTAGTGGTTAGAGCGTCCGCCCTGAGATCGGTAGGTTGTGAGTTCAAACCCCGGCCGAGTCATACCAAAGACTAAAAAAAATGGGACCCACTGCCTCCCTGCTTGGCACTCAGCATCAAGGTTTGGAATTGGGGGTTAAATCACCATAAATGATTCCCGGGCCGCGGCACCGCTGCTGCCCACTGCTCCCCTCACTTCCCAGGAGGTGATCAAGGGGATGGGTCAAATGCAGAGGACAAATTTCACCACATCTAGTGTGTGTGTGACAATCATTGGTACTTTATATATATTTCAAAAGCCATTTTCAAAAAAGATATTTAAAGACAAACTAGCTCTTGTGAGAAGAGGTCGGCCGACCTCAAAAGCTCGCTAAGCTTGAAATGGTGTGTGCTCCACTTCCACCCGAATTAACCAACTACGAGCGGTACCACTGGCCTTTGCAGCACTGAATGGGTACTACAAATTATGAGTTCAAATATTTAATTTCTTATTTTTTTTCACATTTGATACGTTTTGTACAATTATTTTAATTTGGACAGTACCACACAAGATCTGTTATAATTGCTGATGCGGGTTTATTGATTTTAAAAATGTACATAAAAATAGCCCGTTTTGTACACTGTGGAGGTGATTCAATACGCAGTAGTTGTAGACCCAATGCAAGTACATATATAATTTAGTTACTGACATGTTCATAAAAATATGTAATATAAAATATATTAAATATATAAATTTTTTACTGTATTTTGTTCATTTTTTATGCATTATTGGAACTTATTTCCTCCGCGCATTTATTTCCATTTCCATAGCAGCGCACTTCCGACATCAGGTAACAAATGTGTGTTCCTACTTCCGGACACAAATGAGAGTGTGTTCTGATCACGGACAAATTAACTGTCACAACCTTATCTCTTTGAACCTGAATAAATGGAGGATGAACTGTTGGTTATAGAAACAAACACGAAGACAGTGTGACATGTTGGAGGAGACAGAAGCCGAGGGAGTGAGGTCAGCGTGACTAGTTGACACTGTAAATGTGGAACTTTAAATCAAGCTATGCCGACAGAAATAGAGTGCTTAGCCAGACCAAAGTGAGTCACTATAATATTGATCATGATACAGGCAGCACGTCATGCTTGCTATTACAACTAAATACACTGTGGTGCTGTGTGCAAACAAAACATGAATGTGGGCTAATACTTACAGTACAGACTGGTGTCCTATCTCATTGTGTTGTGCATTACAAACTCAGAAGCCATTTAGGTGCTGACACAAAATCTATCCTACGGCTAATTCTGTAGCATGCCGTCGCAAAGCGATGTCTAACTACGCTAGAAAAATAGTTCCTCAGTGTTCGCTTTTACAATACTAATACGCTACCGCCTATTTTATTTTTTTTGCAGGTTACAGAAAGTAAATGAAGTAATGTTGGCGCTTTTTGGATGCATTTTCAAAGTGATTTAAATGATGAATGGATTGATTCCATTAGCTGCTTTGCTGGCCACAGAGAACGTGCCAATTATTACAAATAAGATCGCAAAAACATGAAAATATATACAAATTTGGTCTTCTTGTCTCTCATAAGGGTTGTAAACGATAGGCAAAATTCCAAAATATTTTTGCCTACAAATGCTAACATATTATCGACACGCTCATTGAAAGGCTAACAAAAATAAGCAGGGCCAATCGCAGGTCACATATAGACAATTCCCACTCGCATTCATACCTACAGACAATTTAGAGTCTCCAATGAACACACACACGTACGGGGAGATCATGCAAACTCCACACAAAGATGTCCAAATAGAGGTTTGAAGATGCACACGGTGTAAAGTTAGACTTTGACAGAGATGCATGTATAACTTTTGTCACTGTGATATGACTATGTCGCATCCCATGCATATCATCCCTCTTTTACTTACTTAACTGGAATTTTAATTAAAAAAACAAAACATAGTCTCTTAAATGAAGTCTTGCAACTAATGTTGATGTCACTCCCTACGTTTTTTTTTGTTACGGTGGTTCGATCTCTGAGTTTACAGGTGAAATTACAGATGTATTTTACCCCCAAATATACAAAATTTTGCAAGCTTTATAGTGTTAGAATTTTGAGGTTTCGTTGTGTTGAAAACACTTTTACACAGAAGAGAATGTGTTATATATAGTCTATTGGATGCTCTAATAGTTGGGCTAGAGAAATTAGGAATGCATTTAATCGTAATCTTATGTGCAAAGAGCAATTATGATCCGTGTCTAAAAAAATCAAAATTGCATATGTAAGGAACCCAACTCATAAGGCCACAATATTCATTTGACATGTTATCACTGCATTACCACGGATACAGATTTTGAGAATGTGTATCCTGTAAATATGGTCTGCATAAAAGGCCTCTGAAGTTGTTGATAATATTTAGCATATAATTTTTAGTGCTCAGGATCAAAAATATTACAACAATTATTTTTAACAAAGAGTAGTTAAGATAAAAACAGCCACAGCAATATTAGACACAAACGATCTTAAGATTATATATTGTTACTTAATCCTGCTCATTAACTAAATGTTTTTGCATCAAAATTATGCAAAAAACTTTTATTCTCCAAAAATTTCACATTTATCTGTAATGTGAAGTGCAAATACTAAAATTGTTACACAGATGATTAATTGGTCAGCATAAGAATAAAATGCAATCCTATGTTTAAAATGAAATTTAATTAGTGTAATGAACAATATATCTATTTTTAGTGCTGCTTGTGTCACATAATAATGAACAAGCTCTGCTCTGGGCATGCTGCCATTTTAATTGGGTACAATTTTCCTCAGCAAGTGATGATGCCATTTCACTTGAACATCAAACTGTTTCTCTCCTGTGAAGTTGTACAAGCGAAGATATGTTTATATTTTGGTGTTATAAGGCTATAAATAAGTTTGTTTTGGGAATTTTAATTGATTTTCATTGTACTGTGTGTTTTTAAAGATTAATTTTAAACTGATTTCCGGTCCAAAAATACTTCATGTTTACAATTATTTTGAAACGGCATTTCCTTCCAGCTGAGTAATGTCCCTTCTCATGTACTGTATCATAATCCTCTTTCTGTGCTTGCAAACATCACTGAACATGAGACCAAAACATACCACAGCAGTGTGCAGCGTAAGTACCCACAAAAGCTTCAGACCAGCTGACTGTGGAAGTGGTTGAATTCATTCTAACTAGGTAACACATTCAGTGTCTTGAAAGTGGTCCCTGAGCCCTTTGAATTATTTAGTCTGTTTGGCATTGTAAGACAATCCAGTGTTGTGCGCTGCATTCTACTGATATACCAACAGTGAGAATTATATAAAATTTAGCTTTGGGCTTATTGCTTTTAAGAGGTTTGGCCCCTTTGCGAGGTTATTTTTAAAGACAGTTGCTCCTCATCTATATAATCACACTAGTCATTAAAACTCTTTACGGTAGCTTTTTTTCACCGCTTTTATCATGACTACATCATGACCAGCAAGATGGTTCATTTATGAGACTGTGGCTACCTAAGTATGAACTTAAGGTTTTATGTTTTAAGAATACCATTCCCTTGACATCGCTGCCCTTCTCATACCACCCTTCCAAAATATTCTTCTAGTCTGGGAAACAACTGGCTGACCAGTGTCTAAAACATAGTGTGGTCATTGTTATATTTAGACAGGACCACCCCCTTCCCCAAGGTAATGATAGGGAAGCAAGGACCACAGGGTGTTCTGCTGGCCTGAGGTAAGACACATTCAAGAGGCCCTTCCCTCAATCTCACCATATAAACCTAAACATGTGAAAATTGTTGGGTAGGTTTAGGTTGATGTTGTTTAATCTGTGCGGCTGTGTTATCAGTTTTGGAAAAATGATAAGGAAGAGCAGTGATAGGCTCTTGCTCCTTTTGGGACCACAAGCTATTCTGAGCGTGGTTCTTTTTCCACTCTCACCCTCTGGATGGTTGGTTCACCCGTGGGTCATACAGTGTCTGTGTGGCTACTATTTTCAATGAAAAAACAAACATTATTCCCAAAAAAGATAGATGATCAAAAATACTTCTTCAGTGTACTTATAACCTGTCACTCACAGAAAGATTGGTTGACGAAGTGAAAAGTAATGTATTGTATTCAATCGATTGCAACAGGACGTTTAGTTTTTTTCTGAGATATTTTGCCTCTCATCCAATTAGCTTCAACAGTTAATGCTCAAAAATTTGTATTTTTCTAATTTAAGACTGGATCTCACCAATCTAAGTCTAAGACTATTCTAACTCTAAGACAGTCTTAGCTAACCAGTTGAAGTCTTAAGACTATTGTAGATCTGAACAATCTCCGTCTATGAGCATAAACTGATGAAGCCTACTTGGATCTGAGGCAAAACATATTTGAAGACAAATTGAACAGTCCTGTTGTAATCGATTGAATGCCCTGAAAATATAGGAAACTTTATTTTGTTGCTGTTAAACCATATGTATTTGTATTTTGAGAACATATGATAAAATATATGATATGAAGTCGTATTCACCCCGCCCCTAGAAATGTCCTTAGCCACGCCCCCGCAAAGAAAGACATGTTGGCAATCAAGGCGAAACCCTGGTGTGTAAAAAGTTTGACTTTAGACAGCACCAGAGCAGATTTGACATTTGGTTTATACAATGAAGACAACTTATAATACCATCAAGACAAAAACTATATTTCACCAGATGGGGATGATTCCTTCTTTCTGTCCTTTACGCCCAATGTGGCTTTTTTAATTACTAACTTGTTTTGTAAAGAATGATGTGAATTTATGGAAATAACCTAAAAAACCAACCTTTAAATAAGTTACCCTGTTGAGAGTAGATATACAAATCCTTTTTTGAGCTTGAGCTTATGCGCTGACTCAAGCCGAGCAAGCCTGCACATGCATATGGTTAAAGGCTTGCTGTTGTGTTTGGATGATGGATTGACTAATCATTGACTAACCATGGCAAAAAGGTCTTCCCAGGTCTTCTTCTCTTAGTTTAGGGCGGCAAGTCTTAATCCAAGCTTTTCATTTACTCTAATGTAATCCTCTGTTGTAAAATCCTGCATGTGCTCAAGTTTGATTAAAGACTCAAAAAGAGATAATCGGGGATAAAGGACATGTAGAGAGCTGCAATGATTGCTTATACTTTGGATTTGTCTATTTACATTTTTGTTTTCACAAACTAACATGGAGCACATTGACTGCACAGTTTAGTGTTTCCTTTTTTTTTAATTGACTTTATTCGATTTTTTAAATTTTTTACATGACCCAAAAACAAGCCTTCTCATAGAAAAGTAAATGTTTGTTTTCCAATGTATTAGTAGCCCTGCTAGGGGTTGGTTTATTTAATGGAATAATTGGTTATTCTGAATTGTGTTGATTGTGTAGAATTGATTGTGGATTTTTCATTTTATAGTTGAGCTACAACTAGAGACCTTTGCTAGGGCACATCTTACCAACCATTGTTCTGCTCGATACAACACTGGCGAGGAAACTAGAGCAATAACTTTTTCAATATCTTAAAAATATTTAAGGAGTCTTTCAAAGTCAATGCACTATTCTGCAAACTAACTAACAAATACTTGTTGGCAGAGTCAAAAAGTAGAGGTCGTCAGTTTTGTTGATAACCCAGAAAAATGCATACGACATACTTTTTGTTTTAAAATTATGTGATGAGTTAGCGAGCATTCAGATTACTTGTTAGTGCTTTATGTCATAACAGGACATGATGTCACTCAGGCCTCTGTCTCAAAGTCTTATGAGTTTTAGGCAACCAGGTTATTACAATGTAGTCACACAGGACAGTCGTTGCAGTACTTTCAGTGAAACAAGCCCACCTAACCACTTCCTCCTCAACTCTGTCTACCTTCAGTTTTGTAATGAAAGATGAACTTCTTATTTATTTTAGTAGAATATGTACAGATGTTTTGTCTGACCGTCTGCCGTGCGTAGTGCCTCTGTTTTCTATGGCTTCATCCTGTACAACACAACGTTTAAAAAAAATAATTATCAACCTCCCTCTATTTAAAGCCGTATCTAACATACTTGTAATTTCATGATTTGCACAGGAGCCTGAAACAAAATAACTTTTAAGTGATAATCCCAGATAGTATTCAGTGAAGATTTTGTTTCACTTTCTTCACAGTTCTAGTTGAACCTGTTGTTGAAGGAGTGGCAGTGGCTGGTTTCCGTTTCTTCCTGACCCCCTACACAATACTATCCGTAGTCAGAAGAATCAACACAGGAAGTAAGCAGCCTGAACCTATGCGGTGAAACTAAACAGCCCTCACAGATAAATGTACAGAGTAGTGATGAAACATCTTGTTTGGCTCAAATGAAAAACAACCTTCGGTCTTGTTAGGTTTGTGTCACTAAGGTGTCAATATGTCATCTGTGAGAACCAGAAAACAAAATAGCAGATAGCTTTCATTTTAAGAAGTAAAAGACTTGTTTAGAATTAAATGATCACTTGAAGTACCAGTAGAATGGAAAAAACTGTTTATTTTATGTGCTTAATTGTGTTTCATGGCATCCATTTAACCATTTTGAATTGTATTTCCAATCCGCAAAGTCAGTAAAAATACTGTCTGAACATCACAAAATGCCACAATTTCCGACGGCCATTTTGAATATTCCATTTAAAATGTCTTCGGCAATTTCTGTAGATTCGGGGCCGGATGACGTCACGATGGAAACTCTTCTGCACTCTAACCTTAGTATCAGATCAGTCCTACTGGAAATATTCAAAAATTAGAAGGAGGTGTGCTGTCTATCATTCACAAGCCCTATATAAGACAGGAACACATGTTTTCTTTTTTTAATGCATTCTAAGTTGTAAATAAATAAATAAAAACCGTCAACTAAGAATTAAGTCAATAGAGGCTCTCTATTTAGCCCACAAGGTCCTCTAAATAACCATCAACTTACATATCGTGACCTGAATATTAACCAAATATTAGCGATATTATTATTATAAGCGCTGCAGCATTAAACCGCTGCTGCTGCTGCTGTTAAAGTTATTCTAGATTGTAAATCATGCCTCTCATCTGGATAATAGGATAACTTAGCCATGAGTCTGGAAGTTGTTCATCTGTGACATTCAATATATACCCAGAGATGGAGAGAAAGACTTGCCAACCGAAGACGGTGTTTGCAGTCAGCAACTTTTCCTGTTTACACTTTGTGTGGATTGTAATGGATTCTTGATCTAAAAGGGAAGGTACGAACATCCTATCAGTTGTCATCACAGTGAGAGTCAACATTGTACAATAAGCAATATTTTTATTATGTTTGTTTTTTCTTGTTTATGACTTAGCAATACTGCTACATGATGCTATAGTGTTTCACTAAAGCTGGATCTGTTTAGCACACTGCTTCTAAAGCTTGTAACTCATCCTCGTTATATTCAGGCTAAAAAAATACAAGGTTCTAGGTAATTATTTGTCCCAAAGTAATCGTGGTTGTCTCTCACAAAGTTTGCATGACTTGCATTGTTGTTGGTGGGGAAGAGATCTGGGGTTTCCACATCTACGTCATAGATAACGTGACTGGCTTGCCCATTATCTTTCAAAATGGCTCGGGAATCTCAGTGAGATTGATATTAGTTTGATCAATCTTTTAACTTGCAAACTTTAAGTCTTTTGGTGTTATCAATCAGATATAGGACTGGGTCAAGATTTGATAAGTCAATTGGCCGACGATAAATGAAAACGAAGTCTGTAAGTTTTTCAGCGTCGATAAATCGTCATGTGCATGCTTCAAGAGCAGTTATGTGTTTTGTTGCTTTCAGCAGCTATGCACATTTGTGCTGGCACGGCCGCTCTACCAACCAAGCCACGCCGTCCCCATGAAACAGCTAACATGGGCAAAAAAAATACCAAAACCAAATGCCATCGCACTAGTGTGGGAATATTTCAGTTCAAACCTTTGAAACAAGAAGAGCCTATCAACACCCAGGAGCTAGATTGCCAAATATGTGCGAATTCAAATAACCTACACTCCTACTTGATGTGAAATAGCCGGGTCAGTGTAAACAAAACAGTACAAAATAGTGCGCGCTCATGGAAAATGTAGTTAAATACATTACCAAAAACATGCTTCCATTTCATACTGTTAGGAAACTAGCATTTCTAAAAGTGCTGCAAACGTTTGACAGACATTTGTCATGTTGTCATGCCATGTTGGTGTTCCTCACTCTGAGCCTGCCAGACTTAAGTTCTTTATTTTTGCATATGACCTGGTAACACAACTGCTTATACTGTAGTGTTTATATTGTTACTCTGCCCTTTTGCTTAAAAGTGTCCTAAATTGATTGTCAATTAAGTAATGTACAACTCTACCTTTGCCTACATGTTCAATATTGAAGTGCAACTTTTTTTTTTAAATATGTTTTTTAGTCATTTATTGTTTTGCTTTTGTATATTTTCCCGACCCCCTAAACCTATTTGATTTCTTTTGGTTGTAATTTTTATTTAAGTGCAAAATTTTGCTAAGAAAGTATATTTTGTTGTTTTTTGTTTAATTTAACTTGGAGATTTACATTTTTTCATTCCAATTACTACGTAAAAGTATACCAAAAATACAAGTTTATTGCATGTGAAAGGATACATGCATTGTTATTCTGTACTATCATTACATCAATGGTGAATTTGGCCTCATTAAAAAATTAGTGATATTTTTTATCGGCAGTAATTTGTAGGTCAATATATTGTCAAGCAAAATTTGTTATCGGCCATGTATGACAAAAGCCTCAATATTGAGGCAACTAGTTTTTCCATTCCACTGGTACTTTAAGCAAAATTTGGAGAAACCGCCCATAATAAAATCAGTGACAAGTAGCAGAATTCCTTTGGAACACAATGTAGTCCAAGCTTTATTTATATCATGAGATGTAGACTTACAGTATATAACATAAATTAACAAATGCGACTTGTCCTTACTTAGTATACACATTCTTGTTCTTCTGATAGGTCTAATTGGACCTTCTTTTGAAATAATCCTTGTTAGAAAGCCTCTAAAGGGCCAAAGTACAACAGAATGTGCAGAATTAATAAGTGTATCCTGGCTGAATTGAGCTGTGGTGAGGTACACTGAAGTTGGAGATGTCTCTAGTGATATGCTCACATCCTGCATTATGAAAGTTGAACCTCATAGTTTTTGTGTGAGATTATCATCATTTGCCCTCTAATGTTGGTCTGTTTATGACTTAGTATATTCATATCACCTCAGGGCATTCAAATTTGAAGGTAGCACTAATATTTAGCATGTTACAGACCTTAAAGCTTGAAGTCAATGCATGCTTCTCTACAAAGTGCAATGGTATGGATACAGTATACAGTGAATGCAGGGTGATGGGACCACTAAGTGTAATGCTTACTCAGCTCCTTACTGAATAATGTTGATGACACAAGAAAAAACAGAAAATACTGTAGCTTGGCCAAGAAAGCAAGAGTTGTTTGAAGGAAAGCATAGAACAGCAGAATCCATTTGTTGAGTGGTGTTGTTTCACTGACCATCTGTCGGAAAAGACGATCAGCTGGCCAGCACAACTGACACCACTCAGAACTTAGACTTATGTTCAATTTTATGGACACAGAGGTACCTTATTGGTACGAAGCAATTTTTCCCATAGGAAATAACACACAAAAATATTAACTCAGGCTGTTAAAATGTACACGTCGTTATCTCATGTGTTTAATCACAAATATGATCGCATTAATAATGAACACACGTAGATTAATCATGCAATTTATTTTTATCTTAACCGCTTTAAGGTCAGTGATCGCATCAATGCATATGTCAGTTCAAAAATGAGTGAGAACACTCGTAGTGCACATTTAACTCCAAAATACAGCCTGAAAGAACTTTAAATAAAACTGTTACCGAGTTTTGTGCAAATAAATGACTCACATTCAAGTAAAAAGTTTGAAAATATTTATGAATGACATTCTGACAACTAAATAACATTGATGAATAAATATTGGGGTCTTTTCTTAAGCTACTTTCAATTAATTGACTAATTAATTAATGATTAATACAAATTACAAAATTATTTGAAAGCCCTGATATTAACACAAAACACATTTTATAGACAATCTAGTTTTACATCCACAAAACAATGGGATATGTTTTTAAATAAGAAATGAAATGGATGAATGAACATTTTACATCGCTTTTACCTTATTTGAAGACTTGTTGGCAAAGTGTGAAAGAGGGATGATGGGAGGGCATGGCCGCACAAACACTACCTTTATACTTTGCTACGAGTTCTTTCTTGAATTTTATAGTGTTTTTCAACTTCATTATCAAAGTGCTTTCACTCGCAGCTTTCTCTTAGCCAGTGGTGGTCTATTTTGCAGTTGTACTCAATAAGGCATTAATGGTGGGATTCTTTGTTTGGGCACCAGATTCCTCATACTGATATAAGGGCAGACGGATTAATTTATTGTGCACAATGTTTGGCTGTAGGATGAACAAGACACTATATGAAACATTTTGGCGAAGGAACACCAAATCATACAACTTTAGCTTAGGAAAACTGAGGTACCTCTGTATATATATTGTACTCTTTAATAATGAGGTGGTTTTTCCATTGACGTTTGTTTCAGTCTCAGAGAGTTGTCTTTGGCAGAGGGCAGCAGTGAAGTCAATGACAAAATGGAGTCTCAAGGCTTTACTCTAGATTGCAGGTACCGTTACCCATTCCACCATCATTGCAAATTCTGTTTGGAAAGTTGATAGACTTGCAGTTGTTTGCAATAAAGCATCAAAACAAAATATGAATAGCTCAACACCAAAAGTTTCGGGTACTAATTGTTTTTTGATTGGCCATCTGTTGAAAGTTTGACTGCTTTGAAAACAAGTGTCATTTACAATATGGGATGAATAATGTTTAGTGCAACTGCCTAAGTAAATGAACCACTGATAAAGATAGCTCATTTTAAATTGTCTTTGTGTGAAAGACAGGTGCATAGTAACCAGTTTGTGCAAAACATGCCACATGTATTGGTTTAGGCCTTAGTTGGCTGCTGAAGGTGCATACATCCCTAAATCAGTGAAAGTCTTCCTCATTGTACTACAATTGTGGCATTTGGCAGAGGAAGAGTGTTTACTGCCAGTGTTACCCTAATTTTACACACGAGAGACACTAAGTATTATAAGCACCTGCACGTATGAACTGTTTAAGTTGTTATTTTTATGCTCTTGCATAAAGTTGATATGTTAGTCTAAAATGCATAATCATTTACTTTGCTGCATTAACATTGTCACTATTTTGCTTTTGTTCTGTGAATGATTGTTTGTACACGTGGTGTTTGTTTTCTTCATATTGCAAATGTTATAATGTAAGTAAGTTCACTGGGTCAGTCACACTGAATTTAGTGTAATATAACAAGTAACAATTGATCATAGAAAACAGTAAATTGCCATTCACTTGTATAGCAATTTTCTACATTCAAGATACTTAAAGTGCTTTGACACTGTTACCTCATTTGCCTACTGATGACGCAATATCAGGGGCAACTGGGGGGTTCAGTATTTTGCTCATGGTCACATAAGAATTGAGGATGCATCAGGCAACCTGAAAGCCAGGTTCAAATGATAAAAAGTGATGTAAACCTATTATTTTATTACATTTCAGATTTTGACATGAAGAAGGACATAGACACATTGATAGCAGAAGAACGTGCTGAAATCCTTTCCAAATATGACAAGGTGAGAACCGAACAGCCATTTCTGTTAACCAAGCAATGACATGTTGATAAAAAGGTATTTTGTTTAAGTAGTCTGCAGGATCCACACTAGAATCATTACACTCAAGTGTATACTCAGTGTTCTGAAGGTTTTGTTGAATTTCATTTAACATAATATGTCTGTTTACTCTTGCGCTGACTATATTTTAACACACTTTTTCTTGTCTGATTTATGTTTTTTTGTTCCAGGGCCGGCAAGAGGGTGTCAGTATTGACCCCTGGGAGGATGCTGACTTCAGCATCTATAAGGTCACGGACCGCTTCGGCTTCCTTCAGTAAGTTATCCTACTTTATGGGCAACATTTTTTCTCAAGCATTTCAATGATGTAATCACAGTTAAATATTTTCATTTTTTTTATCCGATCACCTCCAAGCCTTTTTCTATTGTTCGTCTCTTCTCTGTCATGGCCTCCCCAGGGAACGTACTTGTTTTACAATTTTTTTTTACTATTGAGAAGCTAATGTTATGTTTTTTTTATTATCTGTATGTGTCAAATTAACACTTAAAATAAAAAGCTTAAAACCCAAGGTGAGCCCGAGGGCTTTGTATACTGTCTGTCGTCATATTTCTTAGTTGATTAATTCAAGCACTGTTACCACCTAGCTGAAGGCTTGTGTATCTATCATTCATGCATGAATAAATCCTCCTGCCTGTCACGCTCCACAAGCTTCCACTTTTTAAGAAGCACAAGTTTTTCATTTTTAGATTATTTTATGTGATCCCTTTTTCTAAATGTCCTTTGTTCCTCTGTTTTTAGTGAGAAAGAGCTACCTACACCTAGTGTGCTTGAAGAAAAGGTATGTGTTCATTTACAGCTGACCTAATATCTTTTATTTAAATGGCCTACATTACTTAGGCACTGAACACCAAACATGCTCCATTTTTTCTTCCCCAGCAAAAGCAGCAGGAACTTGAGCGTGTGGACAAGTGGCTTAAGATGGTGAAGAACTGGAGCAAGTATAGGAACAGTGAGAAGGTTTGTGATTCCCTCAGTCTAGAAAACTACCCTCATTGTCATCCTATTGGGTTGAGGTTTTTTTGCCCTGATGAGGGATCTGAGCCGTCACTCGTGATTTAGGGCTATATAAGTAAACATTGATTGATTGATTGATATCTTCAGTCTGCCATTTTGCCAATTACTCTAGTATTTAATTGGTTTAAACAATGCAAACAAAATTTGATAAAAAAAACATACTTCAGGCTGACTGAAGTACAGAAGCTAGTCTAATAAATAATCCAGTGTATATAATGTATAGAATAGAGTTTTATTGTCATTATTGCAATGAACAGGTTCAGAGCACAACAAAATTGGAGCAGCTCCTCCTAAGGTACATATACAATATGGTGTGCATATACAGTATAGTGTGTTTGCAGCCAACGGATCTCAAACCGACCAAACCCATCCGTTACAATACAGTAGATTATGAACTGATGCCTTGTTTAACACTGTTAATGTAGCTGTCTTGGACAGATGATGATATTGAAGCTATGTGTTTCAGTAGAATGGCCATGCAATTATGTATGTACTTGTATTGTCCTTGTGTGATGTGTTTCAGTTAGTGAAGCGTGTGTACAAAGGCATCCCCCTCCAGCTCAGAGGCCAGGCTTGGGCATTACTTTTGGACATAGAAAAGGTTAAACAAGATAATGAAGGAAAATATGAGGTATCAATCACAAGTCTTCTACATATCATCTCCCACCATCCCCTGACATTTGGGTGTGTTGCGTTTTTCTTCAGAGAATGAAGCTGCAGGCTCGTAACTTCTCCACGGAGATCAAACAGATTGACTTAGATGTCAATAGAACCTTCAGGAACCACATCATGTTCAAGGACCGCTTTGGAGTCATGTGAGTACCTCTCTGAAAGGCTGCAAAGAACATATTGTATTTCAACAGTGAGAATAAGGGTTATGAAATTGGTGTTTTTGTTTTTTCTTCTTTTTTTTCAAAACATGGTAAAAAAAAAAGTGACCCAAACTATCTCAAACCATATGAGGTCTTATTCGTCAGGGTGCGTAAACAGGAAGGTTTGAAAATGAATAACAATTGCAAAACGAGTCCTATGTTAGGTGACAATTTGAAACTTTTGAAACCACAATAAAGACATAATACCAGTTAACGTGTTAACCAAAGAGTTGTGAAGTAAGTTAACAGTACCATCTGTTTACTCGAAATCAACAATTGAAGGAAGCTTGGGGGCCATCTTGATACATTATGTGCATTAAAGATGCTAGAACCAGTCCAATGTAGGTCAACTCCAAAGCTATCTAAACAAAACATCCAAATGCTATCTTTGTTACACTGTAGGTAGCAAATCAAATGAGTGAAATATATAATAATATACCTCAATATTATTTCATTCTATTTTTAGAATAGGGCCAGTAAAAAGCAAGTTGCAGCTGGGCTGCACATTGGACATCCTTATGCAAGGTAGAAATGTGTTTGTTGAATCAGATCAAAGTTGGAACGCTTTCTCACCACAGTTAAACTGTGCTACAGTTGAATTATAAAACCATTAAGACAACACTTAGGGGGAAAACATATTTGAGTTGCAATTAAAACATAGAAAAGGGTATCTGTACATTTTGTTTTGTATTCAATTATAACACATACAACAACCCGATGAAATTAATCCAGAGTTTATTTTTTAGCCCCCTTAACATGCTGCTAATGTAAGTTTCTTTTGTAATTTAAAATGACACAGCTAATAACTATGTAGAGTTTGGTTACTCTTTTTGTTCCCCTTTTCATTGGCAGATTTGTTCATGATGTCTCTGATAGGGTATATAACCTTTGGCTTGAGGCACCGCTCTACACAAGCACACAGACTATAGTGTAGTTTCCTCCCCTCTCTATTTTATTAGCCTTCCTGTCAGTGCACGTAGCCTCACAGGAAGTGGCATTTTTCACAAATGTGCACTGACATCAACTGCTCACACAGGACAATCAGACCTACAATGAGACATTAATAATCCTTGATAATATACTGTATCAATCTTAATGCATAGAAAAAAACTCTGAAATAACGTATTAGACCGTTTGTTTGGGGTTTATGGTTATAGGTGTTAGGGCGTTCTGTTTATCCAACTCCGTTCTATGCTAGGGTGAGTCCAAACAGACCAAAACATAGCTCCATCCGGCTTGGTTGACCACTCACTCCCTACAAATCAACAACTGTCCCACTCACACATCGGCAGCAACTGCTATTTAAAGCTCCTTTCCTGTCTCAGTCAATGTCTGTAAAACGTGTATATTCACCTTTTGTAGTCCACATTGTATTTGTTAGCACAATGGCCTCATCAACACATGCATTAAATGGTTGCACAGTAGCACACAACTTGGGGGTTACATGGTGATTGCGTTTGAATATTTAAATAAAATGGCTAATACATGTGATTCTAACATGATTTACCATTGTAATAAACAGAAATAAGTAGTCGAAGTGAAGGCCATTACGGTACAGTATAAATGCTAAAAGTCCCCTCCGTGTTTTTTTTGGTGAAGGTCTGAATAAGGAAATGAAAAAACACAGAAAAGTCCTATCAGACAATAAACCATAGTGCACACTTGACTTTTAAAACAATGAAATCATATTTTAACACATCTTGTGATATTACGCATTTGCCAAAATTCTGACCATTCGAGGACTTCCAACATCTTGTGATATTACGCATTTGCCAAAATTCTAACTATTTAAGGACTTCCAGAAACACTTCCGTGAGGATGCAGCCAAGGGATTGTTAGCCTCTCTAAAGTGATATTCGCCACTATTTTAATAGGATTTGTGCCGACTGATGGGGTTAATTCAGGGTTATGTTCTTTTAAGATGAATCTAATAGACTTGACTTTACCTTGACTTTTTCATCTGCTCTAAGTGTTGCAAACCAATTATATTCTCCTTTGGTTTCTTCTTCCCTCTGCAGGCAACAGGCACTGTTTCATGTACTAGCAGCTTACTCTGTCTACAACACGGTAAGTGATGTGGCTGTGTTAAAAGACACTAAGGGCACTATTCTTTCATTTTAAGTGAAAAAATTTCACAACTGTGCAGATTCTGTCTGCCCGGCATTTTCACCCTTGACTTAAGTCTGTGAGTGCGTGCCATTATTAAAGATGTGCACTTTGGGTAATGTCAGACCAGTTTTCTGTCAAATCCGGCCTTCTGCATAGTCTACCGTCGATTTAAGTACTTGTGTTCTTGCGCGCCTATGAGGCTGGAATAAGTCCAGCACCTTTTGAGGCGGTTTAGCTCGGTTGGTAGAGTGGCCGTGCTAGCAACTTGAGGGTTGCAGGTTCGATTCCCGCTTCTGCCAACCTAGTCACTGCCGTTGTGTCCTTGGGCAAGACACTTTACCCACCTGCTCCCAGTGCCACCCACACTGGTTTGGATGTAACTTAGATATTGGGTTTCACTATGTAAAGTGCTTTGAGTCACTAGAGAAAAAGCGCTATATAAATATAATTCACTTCACTTCACTTGAAGGTGGAATAGGATGTGGCATGGGAAGTTTGTATTCAGTTGTCACAACACATAATAAAATAAAATAAACTTTTAGAAAACTATCAAATCTATTCTGATCACTTCAAATAAGAAACCTGGAAACATCTATTGGTTTGAGGATAAAATATATACAGTGGGGCAAAAAAGTATTTAGACAGCCACCGATTGTGCAAGTTCTCCCACTTAAAATGATGACAGGTCTGTAATTTTCATCATAGGTACACTTCAACTGTGAGAGACAGAATGTGAAAAAAAAATCCAGGAATTCACATTGTAGGAATTTTAAAGAAATTAATTGTAAATTATGGTGCTAAAAAAAGTATTTGGTCAACCATTCAAAGCTCTCACTGATGGAAGGAGGTTTTGGCTCAAAATCTCACGATACATGGCCCCATTCATTCTTTTCTTAACACGGATCAATCGTCCTGTCCCCTTAGCAGAAAAACAGCCCCAAAGCATGATGTTTCCACGCTCATGCTTCACAGTAGGTTTGGTGTTCTTGGGATGCAACTCAGTATTTTTCTTCCTCCAAACACGACGAGTTGAGTTAATACCAAAAAGTTCTATTTTGGTTTCATCTAACCACATGACATTCTCCCAATCCTCTGCTGTATCATCCATGTATCCATTTTGGTATAAACTCAACTCGTCGTGTTTGGAGGAAGAAGAATACTGAGTTGCATCCCAAGAACACCACACCTACTGTGAAGCATGGGGGTGGAAACATCAAGCTTTGGGGCTGTTTTTCTGCTAAGGGGACAGGACGATTGATCCATGTTGAGGAAAGAATGAATGGGGCCATGTATCGTGAGATTTTGAGCCAAAACCTCCTTCCATCAGTGAGAGCTTTGAATGATTGACCAAATACTTATTTTCCACCATAATTTACATATAAATTATTTAAAATTCCTACAATGTGAGTTCCTGGATTTTTTTTCCAGATTCTGTCTCTCACAGTTGAAGTGTACCTATAATGAAAATTATAGACCTCTGTCATCATTTTAAGTGCCACCGAGGAGCTTTTTAACTACCTCAGCGACCTCAGCCCCAGAAATAGGTGAGTCCACCACAGATTCCCCAGGCACGCTTCCTCATAGGAAGACGTGTTGGTGGGATTGAGGAGGTCTTCGAAGTATTCCTTCCACCTATCCACAACATCCGCAGTTGAGGTCAGCAGAACACCACCCGCACCATACACGGTGTTGATAGTGCACTGCTTCCCCTTCCTGAGGCGGCGGACGGTGGTCCAGAATCGCTTCGAAGCCGTCCGGAAGTCGTTTTCCATGGCTTCCCCGAACTCCTCCCATGTCCGAGTTTTTGCCTCCGCGACCGCTGAAGCTGCACACCGCTTGGCCTGTCCACTGCCTCCGGAGTCCTATGAGCCAAAAGGACCCGATAGGACTCCTTCTTCAGCTTGACGGCATCCCTCACCGCTGGTGTCCACCAAGGGGTTTTAGGATTGCCGCCCCGACAGGCACCAACTACCTTGCGGCCACAGCTCCGATCAGCCGCCTCGACAATAGAGGTGCGGAACATGGTCCACTCGGACTCAATGTCCAGCACCTCCCTCGTGACATGTTCAAAGTTCTTCCGGAGGTGGGAATTGAAACTTTGACAGGAGACTCTGCCAGACGTTCCCAGCAGACCCTCACAATGCGTTTGGGCCTCCCAGGTCTGTCCGGCATCCTCCCCCACCATCGCAGCCAACTCACCACCAGGTGGTGATCGGTAGAAAGCTCCGCCCCTCTCTTCACCCGAGTGTCCAAAACATAAGGCCGCAAATCCGATGACACAACTACAAAGTCGATCATGGAACTGCGGCCTAGGGTGTCCTGGTGCCAAGTGCACATATGGATACCCTTATGTTTGAACATGGTGTTTGTTATGGACAAACTGTGACGAGCACAAAAGTCCAATAACAAAACACCACTCGGGTTCAGATCCGGGCGGCCATTCTTCCCAATCACGCCTCTCCAGGTTTCACTGTCGTTGCGAACGTGAGCGTTGAAGTCCCCCAGTAGGACAAGGGAATCACCCGGGGGAGCACCTTCCAGTACTCCCTCGAGTGTTCCCAAAAAGGGTGGGTACTCTGAACTGCTGTTTGGTGCATAAGCACAAACAACAGTCAGGACCCGTCCCCCCACCCGAAGGCGGAGGGAGGCTACCCTTTCGTCCACCGGGTTGAACTCCAACGTACAGGCTTTGAGCCGGGGGGAAACAAGAATTGCCACCCCAGCCAGTCGCCTCTCACTGCCGGCAACGCCAAAGTGGAAGAGGGTACAATCCCTCTCGAGAGAAGTGGTTCCAGAGCCCTTGCTGTACGTCGAAGTGAGTCCGACTATATCCAGCCGGAATTTCTCGACTTCGCGCACTAGCTCAGGCTCTTTCCCCCCCATTGAGGTGACGTTCCACGTCCCAAGAGCTAGCTTCTGTAGCCGAGGATCGGACCGCCAAGTGCCCTGCCTTCGGCTGCCGCCCAGCTCACATTGCACCCGACCTCTATAGCCCCTGCTATGGGAGATCCGCCCGGAGTTCCTTAAGGTTCTGGATGCTGTGGGGCTCTCTTGGTTGACAAGACTTTGCAGCATCGCGTGGACATCGGGGGGAGTACCTCTGGATTGGCAGACCGGGGTGGTGGTTCCTCTCTTTAAGAAGGGGGACCGGAGGGTGTGTTCCAACTATCGTGGGATCACACTCCTCAGCCTTCCCGGTAAGGTTTATTCAGGTGTACTGGAGAGGAGGCTATGCCGGATAGTCGAACCTCGGATTCAGGAGGAACAGTGTGGTTTTTGTCCTGGTCGTGGAACTGTGGACCAGCTCTATACTCTCGGCAGGGTTCTTGAGGGTGCATGGGAGTTTGCCCAACCAGTCTACATGTGCTTTGTGGACTTGGAGAAGGCATTCGACTGTGTCCCTCGGGAAGTCCTGTGGGGAGTGCTCAGAGAGTATGGGGTATCGGACTGTGTTATTGTGGCGGTCCGCTCCCTGTACGATCAGTGCCAGAGCTTGGTCCGCATTGCCGGCAGTAAGTCGAACACATTTCCAGTGAGGGTTGGACTCCGCCAAGGCTGTCCTTTGTCACCGATTCTGTTCATAACTTTTATGGACAGAATTTCTAGGCGCAGTCAAGGCGTTGAGGAGTTCCGGTTTGGTGACCGCAGGATTAGGTCTCTGCTTTTTGCAGATGATGTGGTCCTGATGGCTTCATCTGACCGGGATCTTCAGCTCTCGCTGGATCGGTTCGCAGCCGAGTGTGAAGCGACCGGAATGAGAATCAGCACCTCCAAGTCCGAGTCCATGGTTCTCGCCCGGAAAAGGGGGGAATGCCATCTCCGGGTTGGGGAGGAGACCCTGCCCCAAGTGGAGGAGTTCAAGTACCTAGGAGTCTTGTTCACGAGTGAGGGAAGAGTGGATTGTGAGATCGACAGGCGGATCGGTGCGGCGTCTTCAGTAATGCGGACGTTGTACCGATCCGTTGTGGTGAAGAAGGAGCTGAGCCGGAAGGCAAAGCTCTCAATTTACCGGTCGATCTACGATCCCATCCTCACCTATGGTCATGAGCTTTGGGTCATGACCGAAAGGATAAGATCACGGGTACAAGCGGCCGAAATGAGTTTCCTCCGCCGTGTGGCGGGGCTCTCCCTTAGAGATAGGGTGAGAAGCTCTGCCATCCGGGAGGAACTCAAAGTAAAGCCGCTGCTCCTTCACATCGAGAGGAGCCAGATGAGGTGGTTCGGGCATCTGGTCAGGATGCCACCCGAACGCCTCCCTAGGGAGGTGTTTAGAGCACGTCCAACCGGTAGGAGGCCACGGGGAAGACCCAGGACACGTTGGGAAGACTATGTCTCCCGGCTGGCCTGGGAACGCCTCGGGATCCCCCGGGAAGAGCTAGACGAAGTGGCTGGGGAGAGGGAAGTCTGGGTTTCCCTGCTTAGGCTGTTGCCCCCGCGACCCGACCTCGGATAAGCGGAAGATGATGGATGGATGGATGGAGAACTTGCACAATCGGTGGCTGACTAAATACTTTTTTGCCCCACTGTACAATGCCACTCTGTATTAACTTACATATCAAAAATCAAATTTCACATCCTTATCTGGTGAGTGACCAGAGCTGAAGGGAACATTACATATATCTGCTGGGTTTAAACATTCTGGTAGTAAGAGACGTTAACACATCTGGACAGTTATCATTGAAATACCTATATGACTATTTAATAGCAAATACATACATAAAGTAGCGTCTATTAATTGATTCAATTGTAGTTTTTGACAG
Organism: Nerophis ophidion; assembly: GCF_033978795.1. Taxonomy (NCBI): domain Eukaryota; kingdom Metazoa; phylum Chordata; class Actinopteri; order Syngnathiformes; family Syngnathidae; genus Nerophis; species Nerophis ophidion. Next base: position 41,655,221 of record NC_084622.1, read on the forward strand.
TTAATATCAACCTGTCACGTAAGCACAAAAACACGCACAGAAACACGCACACACTAACTGTCAAGTCCCACTGATGTATCACGGCTTCACAAGCTTGTACTTACTTTACAAACTTTATATTAAACACCACTGTTAACATCACAAATAACATCAGGGTGGTTATAATAACAAGTGAAACAAAGTTTCATCTCCAGATTATTATTTACATCAGCCAGGAAAAAGAAGCTGTTGTAGCGTGCATACACACTACATCACCATGACAACACACGTTCACGCAACAAGCACTGCGTGGATTGATGCGGTCTTTTCAAATTTAAAGTATTATCATTTTCATGAATTTCAATGACGTTCATAAGTGTTTGTAAAACTAAATGTTCCATGATTTTTACGCAACCTAGAAACCTAGAAAAAGTCTGCCTCATTTGTAATTACCCCGCCTCCTTTCACGTCTGAAGCATTCGTGCCTAAATTACGCGGTGTGGGCATGTCCGGAAGCTGGATGAGAGAATACGAAGAAGAGGAATGTAAGTAACTTCAAGCTCGTAAAGAAACACTTAAGTGCAAATGGGAGAATCAGGCCATGAGTACAATATATAGTTTTGTGGAGCTACAAGCAAACGCTAAAGCACCTTAGTTATGTCTCAGTTGTGGGTGTCCCATCAATTGTTGTTTTTTTTAGTTGTAAAGAACAGAAGCGGCATTGCGTCTGTTCTTGTTCTTCGTGAGATATTTGATGATGGGTGCTTCAACGCAAGTGAAACAATCCAACCACCCACGGACATCATCCACCTACTCAATGTACAGTACACATTAATGCAGTGGTTCTCACTTGTTGTTTCATCAAGTACCACCTCAGAAAAAACTTGGCTCTCCCAAGTACCGTCATGATGACCAACATTAAAATACAGTAGCGTACTAGGCCTAAGTATTATTTAAAAATAAGGCAGAGGTTTTATTTAACAAGTATATTTAATATTTTTGGCCGCCATAACATTACACACAGTAACACTTTGTTTGAATATAGGAAAATAAAACACTGTACCACGTGTGGTGCACGTGCCATACATTTTGTAATCCCTGCATTAATGTATCTGTAAAGATTAATTTGTGATGCTTAGTTTATCCCGTCAAAGAGACACTGCTGTAGGTGTTCAGTACAATATGGCTCACTCGACAATTAAGTACAATAGATAAAGAAGAATGACCTGTACAATGTAAAGTGAGTTGCATTTTTGAGACGACTTGCAACCTCTCTCTCTCAGGACAACTCTGTTTTTTTTTAATACATTTATTAATCAATCCAACAAAACAATACATAATAATGCAGTCAAATTCCAAAACCAAACCCGACCCAGCAACACTCAGAATAGCAATAATCAGAGCAATTGAGGACACACAAACACGACACGGTACGATTCAAAAGTAGTGAAAGAAAAATAAATACTATTAATATTAGCAACAATTTCAAAATAGCAGTGATTAAAAATCCCTCATTGACATTATCATTAAAAACGTTAATACAAAAAATAATAATTAACAATGCATCACATCTCATAAGCTGGACCACACACTGTGTCCAATATTTTACACAGAGATACAATAATTCATATTTTGGTTCATTTAATACTTAAAACAAATTTCAATAATGGATCCTATATTCCAATATATGACTCATTATTATCTAAACTATATGCAGTTTTTTCTACTGATATCATCTCCATAGCTTGTGTATACCAGTCAGTATGAGTTGGACTATCAACATTTATCCAGTTTTTTTTTTTATATTACCCGTTTTGTTACGATGCATATTGAAAGAAATGCATTTTTACTCTTTGATGACACGTTACTAAATTGATGGAGATCCCCAAGCATACAAGTTTGCAATGTCATTGGGATGTTTATATTAAGGAATGTGATTGCTTCTTTTGTTGTTTTCAACCATAGCTCTTTTATTCTCTGACATTCCCACAAAGATTAAAAAAGTGTTCCCTCAGCTGCCCGACACTGGTTACATGTATCTGTAAAGATTAATTTGTGATGCTTAGTTTACCCCGTCAAAGAGACACTGCTGTCGGTGTTCAGTACAATATGGCTAACTCGACAATTAAGAACAATATTTAAAGAAGAATGACCTGTACAATGTAAAGTGAGTTGCATTTTTGAGAAGACTTGCAACCTCTCTCTCTCTCAGGACAACTCTGTTTAAATTACATGTAGAATAGAATCCTAAAAAAACCCTGTAAATTTCAAAAACATTTTATGATGGTGACAGATGACTAATTATAATGAATCATTCTGGACATTTTGAAACGGCAACAAATTGGATGTTGATCAGTATCCGTACTGTATGTTATGTTTTTACATGTAACATTTTTACACAGAACATGTCAGTGCTCACAAACAGTCTTAGGTCTGTTTTTCCAATCAGGATGTCTTTGGCACTTCCTGAATGGAAGAGTTGTTGGAGCCATAGGAAATGGGCATGTGCTATTTCCTTTTACCCATTTCCCTTTACTCACAAACTGCTCGTAAGAAACTGGGTCAGTGGGAGAGCACGAGAGTGAAACGGGGAGAGGGAGGTAGTGGTGGTGGGGTGTTTGTCCTTTCGCCTATGTGACAGCAGAGAAGAATGTGGAGAATGTTCTGTAAGCTCAGGGTAATCACATTTACTTTTATCCTTGAAAGGATACTTTGAACGGTCAATTCCAAAGCCCTAATATGGGCACGGGCAATTTATCAAGTAACTCACAGTGGATCCAGAATGGGAGAAACTCGTTCTGAAAAGACAACACTGCAGAAATTACATGTCTGACTAAAGTAAATATTTGAACCACCTTGCTGGAAATGTTTAGAATATTATTGCAGTGTGTACTGGAGGTCTGTCCATAGCAGACATTCATATGCTTGTCTTAAAGGCCTACTGAAATGAGATTTTCTTATTTAAACGGGGATAGCAGGTCCATTCTATGTGTCCTACTTGATCATTTAGCGATATTGCCATATCTTTGCTGAAAGGATTTAGTAGGGAACATCCACGATAAAGTTTGCAACTTTTGGTCGCTAATAAAAAAGCCTTGCCTTTACCGGAAGTAGCAGACGATGACGTCACCGGTGTGAGGGCTCCTCACATCCTCAAATTGTTTATAATGTGAGCCTCTAGCAGCAAGAGCTATTCGGCCCGAGAAAGCGACAATTTCCCCATTACTTTTAGCGAGGATGAAAGATTCGTGGATGAGGAAATTTAGAGTGAAGGACTAGAAAAAAAAAAAAGGCGATTGCATTGGTTTTTAGACACATTAACTGGGATAATTCTGGGAAATTTCTTATCTTTCTATTGTGTTGCTAGTGTTTTAGTGAGTCAAATAGTACCTGATAGTCAGAGGGGTGTGTCCACGGGTGTGTTGACGCCAGTCTCTGAGAGAAGTCACGAAGCTGCAGCAGGATAGAAGCTCCGCTGATCTCCGGTAAGAGGCGACTTTTTACAACAATTTCTCACCGAAACCTGCCAGTTGAAAAGTGTTCGGGAACCATGTTTGCTTGACCGCTCTGATCCATAGTAAAGCTTCACCTCCGGGAATTTTAAACAAGGAAACACTGTGTGTTTTGTGTGGCTAAAGGATAAAGCTTCCCACCTCCATCTTTCTACTTTGACTTCTCCATTATTATTAGAACAAATTGCAAAAGATTCATCAACACAGATGTCCAAAATACTGTGTAATTGCGTAATGAAAAGAGACGACTGGGCTATTATATGTCCCCTCCAACCAATAACGTCACAAACACGCATCATCATAAGCGTCATCATTCCACGACGTTTTCAACAGGAAACTGCGGGAAATTTAAAATCGTAATTTAGTAATTTAAAGCGGCCGTATTGGCATGTGTTGCAATGTAATATTTCATCATTGATATATAAACTATCAGACCGCGTGGTCGGTAGTAGTGGGTTTCAGTAGGCCTTTAAACCCTGTGTGTACCCCGATAAATTACGAATTATTCCTCTCGTTTCCCACATGAGTTTTACTGTCTCCTCTGCCTTGTCCCCAGGAGGTGAGCTACTGTCAGGGGATGAGTCAAATCGCCGCCATCCTGCTCATGTACCTGAACGAGGAGGACGCCTTTTGGGCTCTGTCGCAGCTCCTCACCAACAGCAAACATGCCATGCACGGTGAGACAACACATCAGGGAGGATGACCTCAGCTGGAAAATGTTTGGACTTCTGGAGATATGCATAGATATGTATTGTAAATGCACATGTGAAAGAGGGCAGACATTCAGCAATGCTTACTCATATAATGGATACCCACTACTAAAGGTTGAGTGGTCAGCATGTTGGCGTGAAGGTTTAGAATCTAAACTTTGGCATGTCCGTAGGGTTTATACTGTAGGTTCTCCCTATGATTGTGTGGATTTTTGCCAGGTACCCCATGCTAAACATGCTTGTTAGGTTAATTGGAGATTGTAAATCAGGGGTTGGCAAATTTTTTGGCTCAGAGGCCATATTGGCTTTTGAAATTTGACAAATTTGTTGAGCACATGATGCATTTTAAAGCATATCATATCTGTTGGAACTAAGCGTAGGCTTCTCAAACATGGACTATTTTAATCATCCATCCATCCATTTTCTACTGCTCGTCCCTCTTAAAGTACATCTATTTTCAACAATATATCTGCAAAGAAACATACAAACGGTATTAAACGGTTAATATTTACATTCTCTTACTAGTGGGAGCATTGTTGTCGATCACCCATTTTTGCCAGTGCGTCAAAGTGTAGTATCAGTTTTGTTGTGGCACATCTCAAAACAGATCTTTGCTCAATTCTGTTTAAATATTTGGTAGGCCGGATTATAGGGACCAACGACTGGATGTGGCCCGCGGGCCGTAGGTTTCCCACCACTGTTCTAAATTGTCCAAGGAATCTTTAAAGTAGTATCTCAATTTACAAACTTAATTTGGTTCTGTGACGGAGCTCTTAACTCAAAACACTTGTATCTGAAATCAATGTGTCCCACTGAAATCAATTGAAATTAATGTACTTGCCGCTTAAATTAGAAAATATTAGAGATGTCTGATGATATCGGACAGCCGATATTATTGGCCGATTAATGCTTTAAAATGTATTTCGGAAATTATCGGTATCGGTTTCAAAAAGTAAAATTTATGACTTTTTAAAACGGCGCTGTGTACACGGACATAGGGAAAAGTACAGAGCGCCAATAAACCTTTAAGGCTATGCCCTTGCGTGCCGGCCCAGTCACACAATGTCTTAAGGCTTTTCACACACACAATTAAATGCAAAGCATACTTGGTCAACAGCCATACAGGTCACACTGAGGGTGGCTGTATAAACAACTTTAACGCTATTACAAATATGCGCCACAATGTGAACCCACACCAAACAAGAATGACAAACATTTCGAGAGAACATCCGCACCGTAACACAACATAAACACAACAGAACAAATACCCAGAACCCCTTGCAGCACTAACTCTTCTGGGACGCTACAATATACACCCCCACTACCCCCTAACCCCCCCACACAAATAAAAGAGGGTTATTTAAAAAAAAAAAAAAGTAGCACACAAAGAAACCCATGCGTGTTACAGAGAGTAATAATACATGGAGAAGAACAATTTTTTTAATAATATATTACTTCAAGCATGCCTGTAGGTATAGCTTTTAATCACAAAAACATTTCTAAAGAATACAATCTTACTCATTCTAGCGTAGTTGGCATAACATACGGTATATTTGATTTTAAATATTATGTCTCGCCCGCCCACCATTTATGGTCTGCTGATGTGTGTTTTTCCACTGTGCTAGGTTTCTTCATCCCGGGATTTCCCAAACTCCAGCGTTTCCAGGCCCACCATGAGCGGATCCTCTCCAAAATGCTGCCTAAACTGAGGAAGCATCTGGTGAGTGACAGCACTCAAACTAAAGACCGTGGTACTTAATTTGCATGTATTTAATGATCATTACAGAGCATATCTAAAAATGTTCTCATCATTAACTCCTGCTTCACAGGAGAAGGAGCAGATGACTTGTGGGATTTACACCACCAAGTGGTTTCTCCAGTGCTTTATTGACAGAGTGAGTGTTTCGTTTTACTCAGCTTTTAAGCAGCATTTATAGACATTGCTGACAGTTGTTACATCATAGCTAGTGATGGTATGATGATATAAGTCTGTCAATGTAAAAGCTTCCCAATCATATTCATTCTGCAATTGGTACAGGGCGGGGATTGACACACTATCTTTTTGATTACCTTTTACACACATTTCTACTTTAAAAGTAATATTATATTTGGTCTCTTAATATTACTAGTACTGTGCATTCTTATTACCATTATATTTGTTGTTTTTCGTCCACATATAACCAGAATGTCACTTAGTAGAGCACATACATGCACCAAAACGGAATTGTTAAAAAAACAAAACAGCAAGTTATCTATGTTATGTTAAACAGAAAGTTATCTACTTCCGTAATCAAGTCCTTCCATTACACAGTTTTGCTTTCGTCGAAACTGTCGCATCGACTGCTGTGAGAAATGTCATTAAAACAAAACAATGAGCTTTTACTTTACATCACCTGCAGCAGTAGTTATGGGTTAAACCAGGGGTAGGGAACCTATGGCTCGCGAGCCAGATGTGGCTCTTTTGATGACTGCATCTGGCTCTCAGATAAATCTGAGCTGAGACTGTTAAAAATAATGTTCAAAATATAAAACATGCTCATGCATTTGAATCTATCCATCCTTTTTTCTACCGCACTTGTTCAAGAAATTACAATAAGGGTAAGAAGTGATTTATTTATTATCGTTTAGTTTAGGGTTTGCCCTCCTGGGGGTTCTTCAGACCACCAAGCACTGACACTAGAGCCTGTTTCAGTGCTACAATATTTTTTTATTTTTCAATAAGTCTCTCAGTTGCTTTCCAGCAATTGTCTTTTTCCTCTGTCGTTCTCGCTCGCACTCTGGCTCCAGCCCCAACCCCGTCTCTCCTCCTGGCTGCTTCTTATAAATTAGATAAAAAGGCCCAGGTGGGCTTTCTATGCACCTGTTGCTGATTTCGAGGCTGGTCCTGGCAACAACCCGCTTCGCTGCAGTCCCACAGGCCACGCCCCCTCCACAGTTAGCTTCAGAATAGCAATGTTATTACAAAGAATAAGAGACCTATTATAATCTAGAAATGTTGGTCTTACCTAAAAATGCACACGTTTAGTTGTGTTCAGTGTTGAAAAGAATATCAAACGGCTCTTACGGAAATACATTTTAAAATATTTGGATTCTTGGCTCTCTCAGCCAAAAATGTTCCTGACCCCTGGGTTAAACCAAGGGTCTGCAACCCAAAATGTTGAAAGAGCCATATAGGACCAAAAATACAACAAAAAAAATATCTGTCTGCAGCAGCAAAAAATTAAAAGCCTTATATAAGTCTTATAATGAAGGCAATGCATGATTTAAGTGTGTGTATTAACTATATTAGTCAACTATCAAATTTTCGTTGACAAAAATGTCGTATTTCAATTTTTATTCTACACATTTTTGCAACATTGGAAATAATTAGTAAAATGTTGGCTTCTCACAGGAAGAGATAGCTCCTGGAAATTACTGGCTCAGAATGACCAAAGGCATAGATGTGTGTGTCCAAGTTTAAGGGAATGGCAGGCTGACTTTTTCTAATGGATTCATTACAATCTTTGCAAGCTGGGTAACGTTTGTTGTGGTCTGGAACAACATGGCACCCAAACAACTATGAGAAATGCAGCCAATATACATACATATAATGTGTCATGAGACATGCAAAAAGGACATAAGTAAAGGAAATTAAATGAGCTCAAATATACATACAAACGAGGCATAATAACGCTATATGTACATACAGCTAGCCTAAATAGCATGTTAGCATCGATTAGCTTGCGGTCATGTATTGACCAAATATGTCTGATAAGCACTTCAGCAAATCAATAAAATCTACAAAGCTCACCTTTGTGCATTCACACAGTATAAAACTTTTGGTGGACAAAATGAGACAGAAAGAGTGGCATAAAACACGTCTTTCTGTGGCAGCAACGGAGAAAGTTGTACATATAAACAAACTATGGTGAGTTCAAGGATCGCTGAAATTAGTAGGACAAAACGGTGCTTGCCAAATACTCTCATCAGAGAAGCATGTTTACCATAAACAGTTGGATTTTTAACAATGAGGAACGTTTGTCCTAAAGAAACCATATTAAAACTAAAAATATATTTTTCCCGTCATAGTAGCCAGTTTCATAAATTTTTAAAAAATCTCCAGAGAGCCACAAGGGCGGCGCTAAAGAGCCACGGTTTGCTGACCCCTGGGTTAAACGGTACTGAAATACCAATGCTTTATGAAACAAAAGGAGTGATACTGTGTCACTTGATGTGAGTGTCACTTCAAGAAAAAAAAAACATGTGACCGAGACAACTGCTGTGTCTTTTGACTTCAAAACCAGCTCACAAGTGACGGATCATACTAAAGAAATCGGAGGAATGGCGTGCCACGTTTGATATCAGTTTTTATCTCCATCCTTAGTTGAATTTTTCGGGCTTTAGAGCGCTCCAAAATTTAAGCTGCACCCACCCAGAAGAAATAAACGTGTTTACATATATTAGCCGCACCGGACTATAAGCTGCCGATGAAAACCAGTACAAAATATTTTGTAAATGTTTATTTTCATACCTTAATTGTTTCTAAAAAATATCTGTAACACAGCAGTAAAACGGCTGATCATACAAAACAGAAGTCATCGTCATGGACCCACTAGCTGTAGAAGCTAGTTCTTAGCTAAACAAACTTAACAACTTCATTGAAAATTTACAAAACTGAAAACTACAAAAAAATGCCATTACAAGTTATGATGCTAACACAGGCACTTGTAAAAAGTGTGAGCATATTTGCTAAAGCAAACAACGCTAGCTTGATTACATTATGATAGCACGTACAAATATGCACCAAAACACTCCTACAGACATCACACATGGGACGCTTTACTAATTATAAACACTTTTAGTTATACTGTAAAACTTCCGAACGTTTGTTGGAGTGATGAATGAAGAATCCTTACGAATAGAAATGCAATGGACGGTTATACTTCCGGTACAAAGAACAAAGAAGTAATACATGTTCAACCCGCAGCACCTGCAATGAGCGGACTCGTCTAAAACAGGGGTGCCCATTACGTCGATCGCGATCGACTGGTCGATCTCGGAGGGTGTGTCAGTCGATCTCAAGCCAGGCATTAAAAAATAGACATAAAAATGAGCAATCATCAATCATACCAAGACTTCACTTTCGTCAGTTGTTTGACATTCTCGGCACCCGAGGATCTTGTGAGATGACGCTGGCTGCTGCGAGCTCATATTCAAGAAAAAAATCACTAACAGGGCGGACGCAGAGAAACACATTTTATTTCTAGAGACTACGTACTTACTGTCAAAACTCTAAAGACCGACTGCACAGTTCCTGTCTTCACCATAAAAGACCTGTTTCATCCTGCCTGTGCTAACAAAATAAGAGTCTCAGAAAGCTAGCGTGCACAAGCTAGCAAGCTACGGAGTTTGATGCCAATGTATTTCTCCCCCGCCCTCAGCGACCGCTTTCTCACTTGCTTGCCCACCCGCACACTCACTGACGTCACTCACCTGCTGCCAGACATTAAAGGGCCACACACATATGCTACTCTCATAACAAAGTGTTTAAAAACGAGTATGCAAGTTGGACAAATGAGATGCCAAATCCAACCACTTCCATGTGGTATTGGACAGAAAGGAGGACTTTTTTTTTTCCTCCATTTGGAAATGCGGACGTTATCAGCACCACTGTCTAATTCCAATCAATGCAAGTCATCAGAATCAAATACACCAACTTATATTCTTGTCTTCATGAAAGAAAGGAATCTATGTGTGTTAAACATGCTTGTATTATCATTAAACACCATTAACTTGTTAACAAAAATGTCTCTTTCATAAATAAATAAATATAAATTATAAATAGGAATGAGGTAGATCTCCTCGACTTGGTCAATTGAAAAGTAGCTCGCCTGCAGAAAAAGTGTGAGCGCCCCTGGTCTAAAACATGGCGCTTAACACACCTTTTCAGTGTCTCCGATTTGTAAAAAATATTTGTGGAATACAAAACATAGTGGAATAAAATTAGCCGCACAGTTTTATAGGTCGCAGGGTTAAAAGCGTAGGTAAAAAGTAGTGGCTTATAGTCCGAAAAATATAATAAATGAAACTATGAAAAGGTCAAATCCCGTCAAGCGTGTGATTACTTTGATCATATATTGCAAAATAATGTACATATTCTTCTTTTCCTGTTTAAGATTTGGCTAATTGACCAGAATAGCTGTTTCACATTCCTTTCGCGGCCTCTTAACTTCACTGTGGGTAAGGTGGTTTTAGGGTGATGTGCAGGGCCATTGCTACTCCCAACATGGTGTGCATGATGGCATCCAAACAGTTCAATTTTGGTCTCATCAGACTAGAATATATTCAGAGTTACTGGCTTGTCCAGTTCAGCTCTGACATGCTTTTCTTTCCCAACAATGGTGTCTTGTGTGGTGAGCGTGCATACAGACCATGACGGTGGAGTGCGTTGGTACCTGCTAATTCCAGCTCTTTCGACGCTCTCCACGGGTGGTCCTTGGCTCTTGGATAACTCTTCTAATCATTCTTAGCTCTCCTCTATCAGAAATCTTGCAAGGAGCACTTGATCGAGGCAAATTAATGCTGGCATGAACAGCTTTCCACTTCCGTATTATGGTCTCAACTGTGCTCACTTCCAACACTTTCAAGTTTGGATATCCGCCTGGAACCAATGTCATCATTATGTTTGCGATGGTCTTGAGACAGCTCTAACCCAGAGATGTGTCTTGACTCACACCTTGGCAATGACACCTTTTTGTAGGCCATCCATTAGGACTGAAGCAGCTGATATTCATTAGAACTGACAAGGGGCTGAATTGCTCCTTTTCTTTATGCATTCAATACTTTCTCCCTGTGTCCTTTCACATCATTACACACAACTTCAATTCTGAGCTTAGTTCTTCCACTTTCTTTGTGTGTATTAATGACTTAGGCTGTCCCCAACCTGATTTTCATGTCAAAAGCAGCTTTGGAAATACATTTAGTGAGAAAAATAGTGACATTTGAAATACCTATTTCAGTCCCTGTAGTAATGTTGAATGAGGCTGAGCCAATCAGTGGCCACTGTAGGGAACTGTGTGATCTGATTGGTTGGATCTCTAGGGGCCAAGTACTGTTGTAATTAGGGGTGTGGGAAAACATTGATTCGAATACGAATCGCGATTCTCACGTTGTGCGATTCAGAATCGATTTTTTTTTAAATTTTATTTTTTATGTTTACTTTTATTTTTTTATATCAATCCAACCAACCACTACACAGCAATGCCATAACAATGCAATCCAATTCCAAAACCAAACCTGACCCAGCAACACTCAGAACCGCAATAAACAGAGCAATTGAGAGGAGACACAAACACGACACAGAACAAACCAAAAGTAGTGAAACAAAAATGAATATTATCAACAACAGTATCAATATTAGTTATAGTTTCAGCATAGCAGTGATTAAAAATCCCTCATTGACATTATCATTAGACATTTATAAAAATTAAAAAAAAGAACAATAGTGTCATAGAGGCTTACACTTGCATCACATCTCATAAGCTTGACAACACACTGTGTCCAATGTTTTCACAAAGATAAAATAAGTCATATTTTTGGTTCGTTTAATAGTTAAAACAAATTTACATTATTGCAATCAGTTGATAAAACATTGTCCTTTATAATTATAAAAGCTTTTTAAAAAAAATATCTACTACTTTGCTAGCATGTCAGCAGACTGGGGTAGATCCTGCTGAAATCCTATGTATCGAATGAATACAGACTCGTTTTGAATCGGAAAAATATCGTTTTTGAATCGAGAATCGTGTTGAATCGAAAAAAATCGATATCTTATGGAATCGCGACCCCAAGAATCGATATTGAATCGAATCGTGGGACACCCAAAGATTTGCAGCCCTAGTTGTAATGTTAAAGTAGCACTGAGTCACACACACACACACACACACACACACACACACACACACACACACACACACACTAGGTGTGGTGAAATTACACTCTGCATTTGACCCATCCCCTTGTTCTACCACCTGGGAGGTGATTTGAAATGTATTCTATTGTACTGTATTTTGTATATTATATGATGATGTATATTTTAACTGTGGGTCCTTGTTCATAATGTGTGGGCTTCTAGGGATGACCTTTTTTGCAGAATGGACTCTCATATTAACAAAAGAAACAATAATCTAATCGAAAAGTATGTCTGTCTGTAAATACAAATACTAAATAAATAAATATATAAACACGTACACGTTAGTTTAAATGTGCTGTCCTAGACCACTAATGGTAACTAACATGTATGTCACTTATCCTTCTGGTTTATTGACATACAGTGGGGCAAAAAAGTATTTAGTCAGCCACCGATTGTGCAAGTTCTCCCACTTAAAATGATGACAGAGGTCTGTAATTTTCATCATAGGTACACTTCAACTGTGAGAGACAGAATGAAAAAAAAAAATCCAGGAATTCACATTGTAGGAATTTTAAAGAATTTATTTGTCAATTATGGTGGAAAATAAGTATTTGGTTAACCATTCAAAGCTGTCACTGATGGAAGGAGGTTTTGGCTCAAAATCTCACGATACATGGCCCCATTCATTCTTTCCTCAACACGGATCAATCGTCCTGTCCCCTTAGCAGAAAAACAGCCCCAAAGCATGATGTTTCCACCCCCACGCTTCACAGTAGGTTTGGTGTTCTTGGGATGCAACTCAGTATTCTTCTTCCTCCAAACATGACGAGTTGAGTTTATACCAAAAAGTTATATTTTGGTTTCATCTGACCACATGACATTCTCCCAATCCTCTGCTCTATCATCCATGTATCCATTTTGGTATAAACTCAACTCGTCGTGTTTGGAGGAAGAAGAATACTGAGTTGCATCCCAAGAACACCACACCTACTGTGAAGCATGGGGGTGGAAACATCACGCTTTGGGGCTGTTTTTCTGCTAAGGGGACAGGACGATTGATCCGTGTTAAGGAAAGAACGAATGAGGCCATGTATCGTGAGATTTTGAGCCAAAACCTCCTTCCATCAGTGAGAGCTTTGAATGGTTGACCAAATACTTATTTCCCACCATAATTGACAAATGTTTAAAATTCCTACAATGTGAATTCCTGGATATTTTTTTTTCACATTCTGTCTCTGAGTTGAAGTGTACCTATGATGAAAATTACAGACCTCTGTCATCATTTTAAGTGGGAGAACTTGCACAATCTGTGGCTGACTAAATACTGTTTTGCCCCACTGTACATGATCTTTATTGTTCATCATTCAATTAACATCCCTTGTCCCCAGTTATGTATCTATTTTTAATTTTGAATCCATTGTCTTGTTGCATAACAGACGCCCTTCACCCTCACCCTGCGCCTGTGGGACATCTACATTCTGGAGGGGGACAAGATGCTGAGCGCCATGGCTTACACCACCCTCAAGTTACACAAGAGTGAGTATGTTTCGCCTCTCCTGATGAACACAGGACTGGCACCCTCTAGAGGCCAACATGGCCGCTGTTGCTACACACCGCACACCGCCTTCTGGTTGGCTGCCTCCTCGGCGCTGGGCTTACATAACACAAGTGGTTGCCGTGGAGAAGAATGAAAAGCTGACTTACTATTGGCTCGTCCGTCCGACTGTCAAGGAAGTGACTTCTTAAAGGAGACAAGGGTTAATTAGGGTTCTTCTTCCTGGTCCAACCAGAGCGTTTGCTGAGGTTCCAGTTGGAGGACTTGAGGGAGTTTCTTCAGGAGCAGCTGGCTGTTTCCTACTTTCTTCCCGATGACGTGGTGGTGGAGCAGCTGCAAGTCGCCATGACTGAGCTGCGGAGTAAAAAGTTGGACCAGCCTCCTCCAGGTACACTTTTTTTTATTTGTTTTGATGTCCTCTTTGGCTGATACTAGTGTTGTAACGATACCAATATTTTGGTGCCGGCATTAAGATTATTTTGATACTTTTCGGTACTTTTCTAAATAAAGGCGACCACAAAAACATTGCATTATTGGCTTTATTTTGACCAAAAAATCTTAGGGTACATTAAACATATGTTTCTTATTGCAGTTAAGTCCTTAAATAAAATAGTGAACATACAAGACAACTTGTCTTTTCGTAGTAAGTAAGCAAAAAAAAAGTGTCAGGGTCAAATACCATGAGACATTGTGGGGCGGCATAACTCGGTTGGTAGAGTGGCCGTCCCAGCAACTTGAGGGTTGCAGGTTCGATTCCCACTTCCGCCATCCTAGTCTTTGGGCAAGACACTTTACCCATGTGCTCCCAGTGCCACCCACACTGGCTTAAATGTAACTTAGATATTGGGTTTCACTATGTAAAGCGCTTTGAGTCACTAGAGAAAAGCGCTATATAAATATAATTCACTTCACTTCACTTCACTTCACATTATAAAGACACAGAAACAGAGAATAGAAGACAAACAGTGATTGCTTTTCTCGTACGAGGAGAGTGACCTGGAGCAAGTTGTCACTCACAGTCTCCTGATCCACTCCAGAAACCTTTCTCCCACCCTCCTCGCCTTTTAATTCATTCGGGGTGCCCTGCATTGCAAACAACACACACACACACACACACACACACACACACACACACACACACACACACACACACACACACACACACACACACACACACAGCTGCTACCTGAGGGAAATGGGTCGTAAAAAGCATTGCCTTCGGTTACCGAACAGTTCGAAGAGAGTTTGTCAAATAGTTCAAAGAGAGTTCCATAAAATAGTTCAAAGAAAGTTTGTAAAATACTTCAAAAAGTGTTCCTCTGGAAGTTGGTCAGATCCTGCCATCTGTCCGCTTTGTAGTCCCCAGTGGAGTTCTACGAGCCTTCTTCTCGGTTGGTTTCAAAGACAGCTTTTTGTCTTACTTGTCAGGAACACAATGTAGTACAAAGTTTTTTTGTGATAGTTTAGAAACAATTATTCTAACCAAAAGGCTCCTAATTAGTTTGGTGACATATGCGGTAACATATTGTGTCATTTATTATTCTATTATTTGGTCAACATTATTAAGGACAAGTGGTAGAAAATGAATTATTAATCCACTTGTTCGTTTACTGTTAATATCTGCTTACTTTCTCTTTTAACATGTTCTATCTACACTTCTGTTCAAATGTAATAATTACTTATTCTTCTGTTGTTTGGATGCTTTACATTGGTTTTGGATGATACCACAAATCTGGGTATCAATCCGATACCAAGTAGTTACAAGATCATACATTGGTCCTCATGTGTCCAGGGACATATTTCCAGAGTTTATAAACATAATATATATAAAAAACGAAAGATGTTGTCATGCCAAAAAATATCGACGCAATCATAGTAATATTGACTAGATACGTGCCTGTACTTGGTATCATTACAGTGGATGTTAGGTGTAGATCCACCAATGGCGTTTGTTTACATTGTGATACCGGTGAGCTACGGTGTGTAGTGATGCATTTTTAGCTATTTCTCGTCCTGCAGGGATGATACTTGTAAGAAATTTGGTTTTATCGTTAGTTTTTAAGCCAAATTGCGTCCGTTCTCCCTTTTTTGTCTACACACTGTGTCTGCTTGTAAGTAATAATAATAATAATACATTTTACTAATAAGGCGCCTTTCTGAGCGCTCAAGGACACCGTACAAAATCAAAACAATAAAATCATTTGGATAAAAACAACAAACATCGATAACATTTACAATGAATAAGCAGTCAGGAATAGGTGTGTTTTGAGTCTTGATTTGAAGAAGGATATTGAGTCCAAGTTATGAAGGTCTGATGGTAATGAGTTCCAAAGATGAGGGGCAGAGCGGCTGAAAGCTCGAGCCCCCATGGTGGACAGTGAGATGGATGGATGAAGTACTCACTGATTGTGCACTGCCGAACTTGCTCGTCTGCTCGTAAAACCTGCAATGTCATGATGTGACGACGCAGGCGCGGGAACGGTACTTTTCAGAGGCGGTATATATATCGCAGTACTATACTAATAACATAATGCAGCAAACTAATTGTCTTTTAGTAGTAGGTAAGCAAAAAAGTACACATATTAAGTACATATTCGCAGATATGTTATATTTTATATTGCTATATCTAATTTATTTATAGCTGCATTGTCATAGTCATCATTGTCACCGACGTCCCACTGGGTGTGAGTTTTCCTTGCCCTTATGTGGGCCTACCGAGGATGTCGTGGTGGTTTGTGCAGCCCTTTGAGACACTAGTGATTTAGGGCTATATAAGTAAACATTGATTGATTGATTGATTGATTTCCATCATTGTAACTGACCTACTGTGTTGAACAATTTCCCTTGTGGATCATTAACGTTTGTCTAAGTCTAACCGGTATACTTTACTACCCTAACTAATATCTTCCCTTTTTTTCCCCCCAGCAAAGTCCGAGGAGCTGCCAAAGAAACCGCTCGGCCAAGAGAGGCCGATCCTCCTGCTGCCTCTGCAGCCCGACTCTCCCGTGGAAGTGAAAAGTGATCTGCTCAACACACACAGCATCACCTCGTCTCCTTCCACGCCTCAGCAAACAAGAAGCCCCGGCAGTTCCAACACGCCCCCTCTGGCCTCCCCTGACCCCGATCCAGCGCACGTGCAAGCCAGCCCTTCTCCCATCAGGCCTAGCAGGGCTCCTCCGCTCCCTCCTAAGGCAGCAAAACAGCGTGCTGGCCAGGAGGAGCCCGCGGACTGGCCTCCTCCATACGAAGCTCCTAGTGTAGAAGTCCTCAGCGTGCCCACGGAGGACATGTTGGACCTGCCAGATCTTCCACCTCCACCACCGGTGGACGATGAGCAGAAAGACAGTCCCGCGGTCCAAATTCCTTTCAAGCCGCCTCCCCAAGTGTTCCCCAAACCGCACGTACCCCCTCCTCACGCCTTCGCCGCATCAGCAGACTCCTCCCCCAGGCTCCCTCCCCCCAAGCCCACCAAGTTCCCGGTGTCTCTGTTAGTCCCGACATCAGCAGCAGACCGGCGGCCCTCCAACACCTCGCAGTACGACAACCTGGATGAAGACGACGACCGTGGCCCGGAGAGGCCGCTGGGCTCCACCCCCGAGGAGATTCCCAGCATGCACCTTGGGCCGTCGTCCGCCTACGACCCCGCTCGCTACCCGCTGCCCCCACCTCCCGTGTTTATCCCCCCGTCGCCGTCTCCCCTTCTCCGCGCTCTCCCCAGCTTGCCTCAGGAGGCGGAATATGAAGGCGAGGACAGCTGGGTGGGGGACGCCATCATCCCCCCTCCCCCGCCCTGCTTTGCAGACAGACTGTCCCCCGTGCAGGGTCACGCCAACGCTCCCCCCGCCGCCTACTGCAAGCCCTCTCGCGGCCCCAGGGACCATTCCGCCTTCCCAGCACCACTTTTGTACACCAGGTCCCCCCCGCGCCACTCCAGGCCCTCACAGTTGACAGTCGGGGTGCCGGCTGTCCGATCCAGCCCGGACTTTTGCAGAATGCCTCCAGGTGGACAGCAGCTGCCTAAGTCAGTCACCTTTTGAAGACGTGCGGACTGATTACATTGAAATAGCGGCCAGTAGATAAGGTTTTTTTTTTTGTATTATTATTATCAATATGCACACATTTCTATGATCCTTTTGTAAGGTTCACTTCTCTTTCCTGATTGTCAGATTTTTTTGTATCGCGACACACATTGAACACTTCAGCTTTTCTTATTGGTGTGTTGTTCCATAACATCACTTTCCAAAAAAAAAAAAAGTGTCTTAAAGTGTCAATGCTCACATTTGGTCCTTCATTTCACCCCAAGCCTTCGCTCAAATCACTTTTGGTTTAATTCAACACATTTTGGATTTGATTAAAAAAAAAAACGTTTGTGATGTCACCAATGGTTTTATTGTATTGGTTCTTCTGTGAAGTAACTAGATTTTGTTCGGCTAAAATGAAACCAGGCTGATGATAGAACAAAAACTTACAAACACCATCGCCCTCTTGTGGCCATAACTTAGTAGTTCATTCAGAAATAAATCCATTTATTGTCTGTTACACTGTCAGTTGATGCACATAGTTATTTTCACTTTCTACATACACAAATTGATACATTGAGTTGCCCTCATTTTTCAGCAAGTGATTCAATGGCTGCGAGTAAAATGACATGGAATTGAAGCCATATTGGAAATTAAAAATGCCAAGGTGACATTTATCAGGCTCGACAAATTCCACAGAATACTGTACGCTCCTGTTCTTGCTGCATAAGTGTGGTTGTCAGAAACATCAAACATATCTAAAACCTATTCCAAAAGTGGACAAATTAACTTTGGTTTGCCTGTTACTAGTTCTCAATGATATTTTTGCATTAGCTGAAAAAAAAAAAAGTCCTCGTCGTATTTAACATCGATTGTTCCCGCAGTTTTTATACCAACTTGTATTTTTACTGAACTGTTTTGCTGTTTTGTTCTTTTTGACGCAAAAATAGGATTTTGTTTGTTGAAACAATGCTTCAGTTTGTTGACAAACGTTGCATTCATGTATTTATTCAAAGTTCCTTAAGCCTTCCAGTGTGGACTATTACCATGAATGAGACCTCTATTGTTTTTGTACTGTGATGTCACAGGTCTAGTTGGCAACAGACCAAAGCCCCAGTATGTTTATGCCGTCCAATGACAAGCATGCATCTAAGTTGTTTTTCTACCTGCATTTCTGGAAAACACATCCCCAATAAAGACAAACATGTTAAGAGCTATGATTTCTCTTGAATTCTTAGAAAAAGTAAATGCACTTTTTCAATGTCAAGCAGGCACCAGGTGATTAAGTTTATTGCACTCCCACAAACATTTGGATGTTACTGTACATAATTTAAGCTGTGCAAACGGCAAGTTATGTTCAATGAAATACCCAAAGCTGACTCCCTTATCACCTTGAAGAATTGCGTAAAAAAAACAAAACACCACAATACATGCATGCCTGGAAACTTATCTTAAGCAAAATGTATAAATAGCTTCTGTTAAAATGTTTCAAAGTGCAGTTATGACATTTTATCAAAATGTGTTATTTCTCCCCCAGCCCAAGTCAACAACACACAAGCTCAAAACAAAGTAACCGTTTTAAGTCATGGACTTGATTATAGTGCCAGTCCATCGGCGGCAGTTACCAGTAAGTGACGTATCCGTCAATGTAGTCTTTCCCGCTGAAGTGGGCAGTAGAATCTCATCCTTCATATACTCAGCTGACTTATGAGGTTCGTGAGTGAGCTGATGCTGTCCTTCAGTTTGGAATCGTCCTCCATTCCCAGTGACACCCCAGCCAGTCGGGTGGAACCCTTCGTACCCAGGAGGCACGGCAAGCTGAAGAACACCTCCACCCCGATGCCACCCCAGCCCTAAACAAGGACGGAGGAGATCAGCGGTCAGCAACCTTTTTGAGCCCAAGATCAACTTGTGTAGCTTGTTAACTTCCCGTTGTGAGTAAATGAGTTTTTGCAGCTGGATCTAATCAATGTGCTACAAGAGTCAGCCGGAACGGTCTGCATTGGCACAGCTCCAGAATTTTTTGCAAAGTGAGATGGTGTACGCTGCCACCTTGACACAGGGAGCGTTATCGAGGTTTCACGGACTGAACTCCAAATTGAAACCAGTGAAATGCAAGAAAGTGCACACCTGAGAGGCAGCCAAGTGACGAGCATGTTCCAAGGTGAAGAAGTGTGACTGATGTGTTATTTTCCCTCATACCTCCTGGATCCTCCGCCTATCTACTGGTCGATCACGACTGACCGGTTTGCACGAATAATAAACAAAAACACTACAATTCCGTTCAATAATCATGAGTTCATATTCTATATCACAGGTGTCAAACTGTGGCCCCCGAAAGCCTGGGAATAATGTGCATACTTCATCGTTCTTACTACATGTTTTCATCGTTTCCATTTTCACAGACAGCATTTTATGTAACACAGGAAATGTCACATGTTTTAAACGTTGACAAGATCTGCTCATGCAACAAATATTCAGTTATTGGTGTGAATTGTTAGGCACATCGCCACTCGATTCTGATTCTTGGGGTGAGGATTTGATTGCTTCATAATCGATACACTATATAACGTAACTATAACAATCTACAAGGTTGATATAGGTTGCTTCTCTTTCTTCCCCTCCATTTTTCTGCATTCTTTTGTATCTTTAGACATCATTACATATATGTATTGTTACATTTGAACAACTGTATTGTTGATAAAAGAGGTAAATTATTGGTACTGTTCATTATCAAATGCTCTATTTCTATTGGTATTTGTATTGCTACATTTATAGTGTAATAATGCTCATTGTTACTTCTGTATTATTTATTTCGCTAACTGCTTCTTTGCTATCACTTTTACTATCATATTTGTACATATTTGCTGATGTTGCTCTATTGTTGTTGTTGTGTTTGCTGCTGTTGTTTTTGTCTCTCTGTCTTTTCCCTCTCTTGTCCCCACAATTTCCTCCTCTGTCTTCCTTTTTTTCTCTTTCTATCCCCTCTTGCTCCAGTCCGGCTGCACCAAATGATAATATAAATACATTTAATAAAGTCAAATACAAATAAGGCAACAAGAGAAGTATCTTACACTTCTCTTTTGTTAAGTAAGTCCGAACAGCCGATATGGGCGTCTACATCAACTATATGATTTTCCTGAGAAGCTGGAGAGGGCAAAATTAAAAAAATGAATAATAATAATAACAATAAAAAAATTAAATAAAAAAAGTAATCGATACTCGATTCAAACTGATTTTTGAAATGTATTATTTGGTATAATAATAATAACAACACCTTAAGAAAACAGCTTACAGGTTACAAAACCTCCTTTTAGTTGCTGACCTATGACATACACGCGTACCAAGCAAATAAATTGTTTTTTTCTTACATAATTTGTCCAAAAAATAAATAAGATTTTTTAAAATTATTAATCAATTTATGAGTGAGATGAATAAGAATCGCAACTCACATGTGATAAAAAAATTTTTTAGCACCCCTAATTATTATATATCGTATTTTAGTTTGGAAAAATAACAATAAATACTTAAACATCTGCTGGTCATCTGGAATTACAATTTCAAAACAAGTTATCCATCAATTTATACGCGCACAAATCAAATAATCAAATGCAGAAGTAATTGTGCAATAACATAATGAGGCCATTATACTTTTATATTCTTACAATCACTGTTACAAGCGGCCCTCTGAGTGCGGCCATGACTGTGATGTGGCCCTCGGATGAAAACAACACCCCTGTTCTAGATAATGTCCAAAATCTGTATGAAAAGGTAAAAAAAATAGTATGTCCAAGGGGAAAGAAAAGTTTTCGCTATCTTCTACTGCAGTGAAGCCAATTCAAAACTGCAGTACTACTTCGGCAGTAGTTGAAAAAGTAAACAAAAAACAATAAATGACAAAAAAAAAAAAAAAAAACTATGAAAAAGAATGTTTTGGACAATATCTCTTCAGTGAGAATGTTCAGCTACAATATAAACTTATGTAGTACGGTCCTGTAAATTTGTCACGATGACAACATTCGAAGTGATGCTAAATTAGCAATTATCTCTACAGGCTTCCGAATAGACGCGGTGATGCTGCTAAACCTAAGCAAAACTTTTACAAAGAACATGTTGACTCACCACTGAATAAAAGATTTAGACAAAGTACTGTATAATTGTATCCATGAACTAATTCAGTCCATCAAAGTACAACAAGCAAACACCTGCTATGACCCTAAACAAGTGTAAACGAGTGTTTAATCCCTTAGTGCAGGGGCGCTCACACTTTTTCTGCAGGCGAGCTACTTTTCAATTGACCAAGTCGAGGAGATCTACCTCATTCTTATTTATAATTTATATTTATTTATTTATGAAAGAGACATTTTTGTTAACAAGTTAATGGTGTTTAATGATAATACAAGCATGTTTAACACACATAGATTCCTTTCTTTCATGAAGACAAGAATATAAGTTGGTGTATTTGATTCTGATGACTTGCATTGATTGGAATTAGACAGTGGTGCTGATAACGTCCGCATTTTCAAATGGAGGAGAAAAAAAAGTCCTCCTTTCTGTCCAATACCACATGAAAGTGGTTGGATTTGGCATCTCATTTGTCCAACTTGCATACTGGTTTTTAAACACTTTGTTATGAGAGTAGCATATGTGTGTGGCCCTTTAATGTCTGGCAGCAGGTGAGTGACGTCAGTGAGTGTGCGGGTGGGCAAGCAAGTGAGAAAGCGGTCGCTGAGGGCGGGGGAGAAATACATTGGCATCAAACTCCGTAGCTTGCTAGCTTGTGCACGCTAGCTTTCTGAGACTCTTATTTTGTTAGCACAGGCAGGATGAAACAGGTCTTTTATGGTGAAGACAGGAACTGTGCAGTCGGTCTTTAGAGTTTTGACAGTAGGTACGGAGTCTCTAGAAATAAAATGTGTTTCTCTGCGTCCGCCCTGTTAGTGATTTTTTTCTTAAATATGAGCTCGCAGCAGCCAGCGTCATCTCACAAGATCCTCGGGTGCCGAGAATGTCAAACAACTGACGAAAGTGAAGTCTTGGTATGATTGATGATTGCTCATTTTTATGTCTATTTTTTAATGCCTAGCTTGAGATCGACTGACACACCCTCCGAGATCGACCAGTCGATCGCGATCCACGTAATGGGCACCCCTGCCTTAGTGCATGCTCGATGGTTATAGAAGGAACAATGTTGCCAAATGTAGGCTTGGAAGTGCGGATGTTTGAATGATGGAGTGTCACCTGAGCAAGTGTAGTAATGGAGTGGACTTTCTTCCGGTCTGTCAGGATGCTATTTGTGAGGTCAGCAACTGACAAACCAACGGACCAAGAGCGCTGACCTCGATTCTTCATGATGTCAAACGCTCTGGAAGAAACCAAATCGGTCGTAACCATTTATTTATGTTCTCCATTTCCCCGTCCTTGCTTCGACATTTCTTCCGGAGAGAACCGAGGGCTTTACCTGCTGAGTAAGGGTTTGGTGGAGCTGAATCCTGTGATCTCAGGCTGCTTCTGGGAACCTGGCCCCGTGTTACTCATCACTGGAACTGCAGGACGAAGCCCAGATGAATCAGTGTTATTAGAAGTGCAGATCTAGCAGGTTGAGTCCACACTATAGAACTCCTAAATAGCCAGCATGTCAAAGTGGGCTTCTGGACTCACCTTTGTTGTCAGAAAGCTCACCAATGACCCAGGCCTCCTTGTGAGTGTTTAAGTTAATATCCAGCACGTGACTAAGACGCTCCGAGTCCAGATTGCAGCCCACGCCTATGACTTGTGTCGGCGGCAGTCCGCTCTGCCTCCAAGCGACGTGGGTCATGACGTCCACTAGAGACCAAGCACAGAGCGAACACACTTGAGACTATGATTGTACTGCGACTAAAAAGGTACCACTAATGAATAAAAAAGGTACTATACTGCCTTTGAAAAATACCGGTACTTGTCGTCGTACCGCGGTGACGTTGCTGGAAATATGAGCTGGGGTACATGTTGAGTGAGTCAACACGCGCAGAGCACATACAAGCATAAACAGTGTGAAAAAGAATGGCAAAATAACGGAAATTCTACTGGTTAATAAAGAGGGTGCACAAAGCACGATATGGAGGTATTTTGGCTTCAAAACTAATGACAAAGGTGAAGCTATTAACACGGAAGTGTCGCTATGTAAGCAACATTTTTTGTGTGTTTTACCGTTTTACTTAATGTCGAAATAAATACACCCGTGTCGCTGCATTAACCTTATGATTTAATACACTTGTATTGTTTAACAAGACTATTCAACATTAATAAGTCAGAAAAGATTGCATTCATTTTAAGTCCCTTTAAAGCATGGATGTCAAACTCTGGCCCGCGGGCCAAATCTGGCCCGCCGTGTAATTTAGTTCAGTGCACCTACCGAAAATATCCCGGGGCAACCATTCTCCCGAATTTCTACCGATTTCCACCTGGACAACTATATTGGGGGCGTGCCTTTAAGTCACTGCCTTTAGCGTTCTCTACAACCTGTCGTCACGTCCACTTTTCCTACATACTAACAGCGTGTCACATAATATTTGTGGCTTTTATACACACACACGCACACGCACACGCACACACACACACACACACACACACACGCACACACACACACGCACACACACAAGTGAATACAAGTCATACTTGGTCAACAGCCATACAGGTCACACTGAAGGTGGCCGTATAAACAACTTTAGCACTGTTACAAATATGCGCCACACTGTGAACCCACACCAAACAAGAATGACAAACACATTTTGGGTGAACATCCGCACCGTAACACAACAGAACAAATACCCAGAACCCCTTGTAGCACTAACTCTTCCGGGAAACTTCCAGCCAACTGACCAATAATTAACGTTTTATTCATGCATTTTCTCTTGCTACTTCAAGGCTTGAATGTTTGGTTCATTCATTATTGTTATTTTATTTTCAAATTTATTATTAGCCTGTGGAAAAATTTTTATATTTACCTCAGAAGATTGCAAATAGAAAAAAAGGCATAAAATTTGTATTTAAATTTTATTTGATATGCCATTGATATTTTTTTAATTATTATTATTATTATTTGAAACTGGATTTTGCATGTCACTAAAGTTATATAAGCCTTGCTTGTTCGATATTGCAAAACTTGTTTGGGTCCCTATTAAAAGCTTAATCTGTTCAACCTTTGTTCAGTTTTACATTTTGGCCCACTCTGTATTTGAGTTTGACACCCCTGTTTTAAAGGGTAACCACACTTTATTTTATTTTGCTTATCGTTCACAATCATGAAAGACATGACAATGGCTTTTTTTTAAAAAATGCATTCTTAGTCGTAAATAAATGTAAATAAAAGTCTGCTTACAGCCAATAAAAAAAAACATAAACCGTTAACAATACTCAATTTATATGTGAGTGTGAATGTTGTCTGTCTATCCGTGTTGGCCCTGCGATGAGGTGGCGACTTGTCCAGGGTGTACCCCGCCTTCCGCCCGATTGTAGCTGAGATAGGCGCCAGCGCCCCCCGCGACCCCGAAAGGGAATAAGCGGTAGAAAATGGATGGATGGATGGACTTGAATATGAACCAAGTATTAGTGATATTGTTATATTCCAACTATATTTCAGAATGCAGTAGAGACAGAGCGGCAACATCTACTAGGTGATTTGATTTTAGCCCTGGGGATGACGTTCAATCAATATCAATCAATGTTTACTTATACAGCCCTAAATCACTAGTGTCTCAAAGGGCTGCACAAACCACCACGACATCCTCGGTAGGCCCACATAAGGGCAAGGAAAACTCACACCCAGTGGGACATCGGTGACAATAATGACCCAGTGGGACGTCGGTGACAATAATGACTATGAGAACCTTGGAGAGGAGGAAAGCAATGGATGTCGAGCGGGTCTAACATGATACTGTGAAAGTTCAATCTACAATGTATCCAACACAGTCGCGAGAGTCCAGTCCAAAGCGGATCCAACACAGCAGCGAGAGTCCCGTTCACAGCGGAGCCAGCAGGAAACCATCCCAAGCGGAGGCGGATCAGCAGCGCAGAGATGTCCCCAGCCGATACACAGGCAAGCAGTACATGGCCATCGGATCGGACCGGACCCCCTCCACAGGGGAGAGTGGGACATAGAAGAAAAAGAAAAGAAACAGCAGATCAACTGGTCTAAAAAGGGAGTCTATTTAAAGGCTAGAGTATACAAATGAGTTTTAAGGTGAGACTTAAATGCTTCTACGTTAAAGTGCATCCGGCAGTGGAGGCACCCCTATGGGGTCTTGGGGCACCAGGGGGCTAACCCCTTTACTACTGTTACCCCAGGTAGCCCTCTGGCAAAGGCTTAGTACCTGACTCCCCCCTAACCAGGGATACGGTGAACACCTCAACAGCAGAGCAGGCGGAAGATGGTAGATTTAAGAACTACCACAATGGCGATGGCGGGAGAAGGCTGCAGCAGAAAAGGGTCTCCAGTTGCCTTGGACTCTATGCTACTGGACCCTGACACAATTATGTCAAGGATTTTGTGGTGACTGTGTACCAGTCTCCCCACGTTAAACTAAGTCACGCAGGCATTCTCCATAAAGGAATACACCCCTACCAGGAGGATCGTCATACTTGTTCAAGTGACCGTCGATGATGACTAGGTGATCACACCTTACAGGATAGATCCAAATTAAACCCAGAGCCGATTTGCCTTTTGCCGGAACTTTGCCTTAACACTGCATGCTTTCAATTCATGGGAACGTTTTACCGACAAAAACATGGTAGTGCCATGGGATCACCTGTATCCACAATAGTAGCAAACATTTACATGGAGGACATAGAAAAGAGAGCTTTGAGCCCTTTTAAGGGAACAGCTCCAAGTCATTGGTATAGATATGTGGATGACACATGGGTGAAAATCAGAAACCAAACAGTGCAAGCCTTCACCTTCAATTTCACACACAAGGATGTTAAAGACAGTAAGTTGCCTTTTTTGGACTGTAATGTCACCATTAGAGAAAAAAAGAGGCCTTTATGTTGGGTTTTACCGAAAACCCACACATATTAATACCTACTTTTTGACTCACACCACCCATTGGAATACAAACTGAGTGTTATAAGAACCATACAAAACAGAGCTGATAATGTACCTACCAGCCCACAAGCCGAAGAAGAAAGGGCATAGGCATTTGAGGGAAGCCCTCAAAACCTGTGGTAACCCAGCTGGTCGTTTGGGAAAAGTGCATCCAGTTCCAGAAATAAGAAGAGAGTGGATGAGGAGGAAAAAGGTGACCGACGCAAAAATATTGTCATTCCATATGTATCAGGTTTATCTAAGAAACTCAGAAGATATTTTAACCAAAACAGCATCCCAGTACACTTCAACATTCTGAGACAGAGACTGGTGCATCATAAAGACCGGACAACCCACATCCACAAAAAACAATCTGGTGTATGCTATCCAGTGTAATAATGAATGCCCTGATTTATATATTGGGGAAACAGAACAACCACTAAGCAAACTCTTCAGGCCAAAACTCAGCCGTCTACCTGCACCTCAGGGAGAAACAGCACTCCTTTGAGTGTGTGAATGTGTGTGTGAATGGGTGAATGTGGACGTAGTGTCAAAGCGCTTTGGGCTCCTTAAAAGGGGGTAGGAAAGCGCTATACAAGTACAACCCATTTTCCATTTTCCAGAAGTACAGATTCTGGACGGGGAGAATAGATGGTATGAAAGAGGAGTAAGAGAAGCCATCTATGTCCAGGTTGAAAAACCATCCCTGAATAGAGGAGGTGGTCTGCGACATCACCTGTCTCCCACAAACAACACTGTCCTTTCAACTATTCCTAAAAGACTGCAATTTAACCTCCAACAAATAACAGGAGTTAGAAACATTCTGGACACAGAAGGTTACCAGAATGCCAATTGTGTTAACAAGTGCTCAATGTTTCCTTAGCATCGTTGATGTATTGTCTATTACTATTGTTCGTATAAATAATGAATGGAAAAACAAAAGAAAAATGAAACGCCCCAAGATGACAGCGACCTGGTTTGAATGAGAACCTTCATAGGATATTGTTATCATAAGCACTAACACAGAAGAACTATTTATAGCGGCACCGTGATCACTAGCGTGTGTGTAATGTCTACGTCATTGAGTGGTAACCGGTTTGCTCGCTTCCCTGCTCGTCGAAGTTTATTGTGAATTATACCTCTCGCATAAATAGTAGGACAAGGATGTTATCCGACAAGTTGGTAAACTTTGACAGCCAAATTAGACCCCAGAATAGCGAGAACGACCCTAAATGACGCATGGTTCCACCCCCATTTTCTTCACAAGTATTATGAGTCATTCTTCATCTATTTGGAACTATAATAAGATTCGACCAGTCTGCATCCTATTGAAAGCAGACCTTGTACATGATGTTTTATTATGTTTGTTGGCGCTCATGAACTTTGCAGTGAGTAATCAGTGATGTTGAAAAAAATGCGAACCTTGCGAAGCATTTTTTATTTCTTTATGTGTGGCGTATAGTTAAAATGATCAAATTATGTAAATGTTGAACGTTATTATAAATGTGCCCTTTACTACATTACATATATCATGTATATTAAACCTTAACGGAAGTGTTTAGATGCTTTTTTCTGGCTTTGTAGGCGGAATTGCACGGCTCCAATGGGCTCCATTATAAGTGGACTTTTGATTGCATTTATTTAATAGTTAAAATGCATAAAAAAGTTAAACATGTTTCTTCTTGTCTTACATAAGGATTGTGAATGATAGGCAAAATTCCAAAAGAAAGTGCAGTTCCCCTTTAAATGGCAACCATGCTTCAAGTTAGTATCTTCATGTACTTTAGTCCAAATGAGACTAAAAATAAATGTGAAAATATGTTTGCCACTGCTCAATACAACAATATAAATATTAGGGGTGTGGGAAAAAAATCGATTCGAATACGAATCAAATCGTTTACGTTGTGCGATTCAGAATCGATTCTCATTTTTTAAAAATAGATTTTTTTTTAATTAATTTTTTTTTTTTTTTTTTTTTTTTTAATCAATCCAACAAACCACTACACAGCAATACCATAACAATGCAATCCAATTCCAAAACCAAACCTGACCCAGCAACACTCAGAACTGCAATAAACAGAGCAATTGAGAGGAGACACAAACAAGACACAGAACAAACCAAAAGTAGTGAAACAAAAATGAATATTATCAACAACAGTATCAATATTAGTTATAATTTCAGCATAGCTGATTAAAAATCCCTCACTGACATTATCATTAGACATTTATAAAAATAATAAAAAAGAACAATAGTGTCACAGTGGCTTACATTTGCATCGCATCTCATAAGCTTGACAATACACTGTGTCCAATGTTTTCACAAAGATAAAATAAGTCATAGTTTTGGTTTGTTTAATAGTTAAAACAAATTTACATTATTGCAATCAGTTGATAAAACATTGTCCTTTACAATTCCATCCATCCATCCATTTTCTACCGCTTATTCCCTTTTGGGGTGGCGGGGGGCGCTGGCGCCTATCTCAGCTACAATAGGGCGGAAGGCAGGGTACACCCTGGAAAAGTCGCCACCTCATCGCAGGGTCAACACAGATAGACAGACAACATTCACACTCACATTCACACACTAGGGCCAATTTAGTGTTGCCAATCAACCTATCCCCAGGTGCATGTCTTTGGAAGTGGGAGGAAGCCGGAGTACCCGGAGGGAACCCACGCATTCACGGGGAGAACATGCAAACTCCACACAGAAAGATCCCGAGCCTGGATTTGAACCCAGGACTGCAGGACCTTCGTATTGTGAGGCAGATGCACTAACCCCTCTGCCACCGTGAAGCCCGTCCTTTACAATTATAAAAGCTTTTTTTTTTATTTTTTAAATCTACTACTCTGCTAGCATGTCAGCAGACTGGGGTAGATCCTGCTGAAATCCTATGTATTGAATGAATACAGAATCGTTTTGAATCGAGAATCGAATCGAAAAAAATCGATATATTATCGAATCGTGACCCCCAAGAATCGATATTGATTCGAATCGTGGGACACCCAAAGATTCACAGCCCTAATAAATATGTTTATCAAATATAAAATCACTAGCATAACTGAATAATAGCGTACCTGCACTACAGCGTAGGAGCAGTCGGTTTCAGGGTCCAAGCCGCTTACCTGGCTGAGAGGCGATGAGCATGACAGCGTTTGGGTTGAGACGTGCCAAGGTTGGAATAAACCCTTTGAACAAGTCAACGTTGCTCTGGACCACGCTTACGTACGACTGCTCACCGCTCCACGCGTTGGCTGTCACGATGACAACTCTGGAGCCTGCAGTGGCTGACAAATCTACAAAAGTAATAGAGTGGGGTAAAAAGGTGGTTCTTTCCTTGTAAGCAACATTCTTGAAAAGAATAAAGTAGATGTAACTGTGAGGAAAGTTACGCACCCTTGGACACCTCCACATTTGGCAGCCTAAAGATCTCCAAATCTGTGCTGCCTCCCTTAGTGGAACTCTCAGCAACATCAATGAAGATAAGTTTATCCACTTTACACTTGGGGGCGCAAAGAAGAAAAATGTAGGAGAGTGATCAGTACAGAATAAAAACAATAAGCCCTTTTCCACCAACAGTTCAGGAACCTCTGGTTCCTGGAGCTACAGTGTGTTAGTGTTTCCACCACATTTCACATTTCAGGGTAATTAAT
Source organism: Nerophis ophidion (assembly GCF_033978795.1). Taxonomy (NCBI): domain Eukaryota; kingdom Metazoa; phylum Chordata; class Actinopteri; order Syngnathiformes; family Syngnathidae; genus Nerophis; species Nerophis ophidion. Next base: position 41,685,599 of record NC_084622.1, read on the forward strand.
ACAAATCCGGCTGATTATGTATGGAGGAGTGGTTTAGTATACTTTTACACTGATATCATGTAAATAAACTGACAATATTAGGCTACAGTTCTTTTACTAAAAAGTATGAAACTCAAATACAAAGCAATCATATACAAAACAATATGATTTATAAAATTAAATAAAATGTATATAACATTTTTAAATCTGCATTGCTGGGCTTTGTCTGTCCACAACAGATTACTAGTTGTTGAATACTTAATAAATATTTATTATGTGCACCAAGAAATAACAGTTACAATTGTATGTAGTTTCTAAACAAGAACTAGGTTTTAGCACATCAATATTGGACTAACACAGTCCTTTAAATCTCATTAATACCACATAAAAGGCAAACTGTCATTGTTCAGACACGGTCAAGGCTTGAATAATGTCAAAACAAATAGCGTTACAATAACCACGAAAATAAAGTAAAGCAATGCAAGTTTCGCAAGTGGTGCACGCTCCCGCGAAGGAAATCAAATTTTGGCACAACAAAGGGGTGTGGGTTTGAAAGAGAGGTTTTAAGAACGCCCCCAATTGTGTTCAACCAAACATCCCGGCCCTAAAAAAGTTATGGGTACCTTGGAAACATCCCACCGAGCTTAGAAGAACTAAATCTACGAGGTAGTTTTTGGTGGAAACAAGGAGAACTTTATTTACCCTTTAAGTGGCAAAGTTCCTGGGATGGAAAAGGGCCTAATGTCTGAAATATTGTCAAAAAAAAGGTGCAAACCTTTGCCAAAATGCTCATGATTGAAGCCATTCCTAAATCTCCTCCTCCGATAACAGAGACTTTGTGGCCCGAGTGGTCATGATGTCTGATTGCACCTAAAAGTCAAGCCTTAAGCTGTCAAATTTATACATTTCAAATTTGATGACATGTGATACGATTTGAAAAAGGACGCACTATCACTGATCTGGAGCTTATTGACATATGCTAGAAGTTCATGTGGATCTTGTTTTTCTCCTTCGGGGATGGACGACAGCGGAGGTTCCGCTTGAAACTTGGAAGTCATCTCTTTCAAAAGGTCCACTACAGATGACGTAGGCTGCAGCACACATAAGAGAATCAGAAAATTGAGAAGCAACACAAGTACAAGGACGTACATGATCCCAGTTGTGCAGCACTGGCAGGTGGATGCGGCCCCGGGCATCCACATGTTTGCCCTCCCGGATCATCATGTCTGCTGTGGGCTTCAGGAGACAAATGGGAGGGGTGACTGGGAAGGAGTCAATCAACCAAAGCTGAATAGGGAAGTTGTAGGAGCGTCCTATCAGGGTTTTCAAACAATACATCAGTGCGGTTCCATCTACATCTGCATTTACACCCTAAATGTGACTCTTACCTTCATACTTGACTGGAAGGTTACCATTCAATTTTAGGAGCTCTTTCTGAGAGCCATCTTTGAATGCTGTGAATAGAAGGAAGGGAATAGTCAACTTCATGTGTTTGAGGGAACTGTCAAGTGTGTACACGACTCACTGTATGTGCCGACAGAAGTGTCCATCCCCGGGAATTCTTCATCGATTTTGTTCAATTCCTGAAGAGCAACATCACTGAACTTGTACTAAAATTGGTCAAAGCAGATAAATACTTTATTGATCTTGAAGGACATTCGCAGGATCAGTCAGTCACTAGGTTATAAGAAGAGAAATGCAAAGTTAAATAGAATGGAATTACATTAGAGAATTCTTAACTGTGACAGTGTCTAATGCAGGGGTCTCTAACCAGCAACTAACTCGCTTGGTGATAATGAGTCGTATTTTTCGAAAAAAAAATTATTTTTAGAATTGATGCCTCTATTTAATGACAAATCACCACAAAACAGCAGAAACATATTGGCCGCAATGATTAGAGAGTTCCTTCCTAAATAAAGTACAACTCAACTGTTGTTTGTCATAATAAACACAAAATCCAAGCTCATATGGTGATTAAAAAAATCCCTGCACTAGAAATAAAGGTATACTGAAATAAAAGTTTGTAAAAGTCCCTCTCAGAAGAAAAAAAAAGGTTGGAGACCCCCTAGCCTAAAAAAGATTAACCCATGGAGTTGTCAACATTTACAATAGCATCTTAATTTAAGAGCTTAATTGGTTGTCACTTGTAATCTCAAATCAATGTCGCATATTGAAATCAATTTGATTGATGCTTGCCCCCCATCCCCAAAACAGCACAATTTTATCAAGTAACACGGCATCTTAAAATAAAAACACACTTTTAGATAAGAAATATTGTGTGAAAAACAATACAACAGAATTTACTACAAACCACTACACTCATTTAATGACATAACAAAATAATAATGTACAGCATTGGACAGTGGACTTCTACACTATTTTATTCCAGCTGCTTCTTCGTCAAACACACCATCAGCAGATTTTCCACATTTTCATGGATGGACAAATGTTTCCCGTTTGGGTAATATGTTAATGGGTAATCATTTTTTGCTGAAGTTGGACTCATTCTGTTTCAGTATAGCAGTGATATGTTTGATATCTTCTTTGATTCATATCTTTAATTCAATGAACATCATCCACTTCTTCTCAGCACTGTCCTTCATGCTCACCCCCTTCCTCAACATGGTTGTAAAACAAAGTTATAACCATCTCTAATTAAAAGCTAATGCTAATGTGACCAAATGTTTTGGGTGGTATTCATTGTGACATTTGCTACGCCAACTAATGTTACAGCATAACAATTAGCCCGAGAGACGGCATTTATCTCAAGTTAAGTTGAGGTACCACTGTATTTTTGGCTCTTACGGTTAGTATAATTATAATTTTGAAGGCAACAGTTAGGCGTCACATGGCTTCACTTTCCCAAATTATATGCTATATAAAAAGTCGGAAAACAAGCAAGAAAGTGTTTACGCCTATACTGTCTCATCTGCACTGGCGATGCGACTTTAGGGATTTACTACTTATCAATCAATCGATTCCTTTTATTGTCATTGTCAAAACACTTATGTTATACATGTCAACAAGATTTTGTTTTGGCTTCATCTAGCGGCATAGAAACTGCAGTGAAGTGCAGGTCGACAATAGTTTACATTTAAGCATTGTCAAGAAGATCGCGAATAAAAGGGCGTGGGGGTTGGAAGAGTCCGATGTCTGTTACGTAGATGTTGCAGCAATGCAATGTCCAAAGCACATTGATTGAGGTGGTGAAGATGGCCGGGGGCAGTAAAGGGGCTGGCTGTTCATTTAGCAGTCTCACAGCCTGGGGATACAGACTGTGAGACATTCTGGTGGTCCTGGCGCAAATCGATCTATACCTCCTTCCAGAGGGTAGCAGGTTGACTTACCAATAAGATACTAAAGGGTCTAGCTCCATCTTATCTTGCTGATTGTATTGTACCATATGTCCCGGCAAGAAATCTGGGTTCAAAGAACTCCTGCTTATTAGTGATTGCCAGAGCCCCAAAAAAGTCTGCGGGCTATAGAGCGTTTTCTATTCGGGCTACAGTACTCTGGAATGCCTTCCCAGTAACAGTTATAGATGCTACCTCAGTAGAAGCATTGAAGTCCCATCTAAAAACTCATTTATATACACTAGCCTTTAAGACCCCACTTTTAGACAAATTGATCTGTTGCTCTTTTCTGCTCTGCCCCCCTCTCCTGCCTGTAGGGATTATTAGGTGACCACAGATGATGAGGCGCCAGCTGTTCAAGGTGGGGACACAAGGTGGACCACTCATCTGTGCATCAGTTGATGACATCTCTGCGCTGCTGACTTGTTTCCACTCAAGATGATCTCCTGCTGGCCCCAACATTGACTGGACTCAGTAGAAGTATTTAAGTTCCATCTTAAAACTCATTTCTATACTCTTGCCTTTAAATAGACCCCCCTTTTAGATCACTTGATCTGCCGTCTCTTTTTTGCTGTGCCCCGCTTTCCTTCGTGGATAGGGTGGGCACAGATGATCCCCCTCCCAAAGCACCCATTCTCATTAATGGCTCTGCTGTTGAGATAGTCTGTGAATACAGGTATCTAGGCACAATTTTGGACAATATATCGACCTTTGATGCCAACACTGACCGTATTTGTAAGAAGGCCAATCAGAGGCTGTTTTTCTAGAGGAAACTGAGGGGTTTTCAGGTTGATAAGACACTAATGAGGATGTTCTATTCATCTTGTATCGAGTCTATTTTAACATATTCTATCACTTCCTGGTTTGGAAACCTCAGTGTGGCCAATAAAAACAGACTAGGTGGTATAATTAAGGTGTGCCAAAAGACCATAGGCCCTACCTTGAAACCCCTGAGCCAGATTTATCAGGTCAGAGTCACCCGGAAGGCAAAGGCCATTCTGGCCAACCCTCTGCACTCTCTCTTCTTTGAGTTTAGACACCTGCCCTCGGGATGTAGGTACGCCTCTAGTAGTAGAAAGGCCAAAAACAACCGATAAATAAGATCCTTTGTTCCCTCAGCTGTGGTTTTTATAAACGAGCTCCTTAAACAAGCTTAGCTGCTATGTAGTCACTTTAGTGTGATGCGACCTGTGATTAGTTTTTATTGTATTACAAATGTTTTTAGTTTTATGATGGTTTGTATGTTTTAGGTATTTTATGTATTTTTACCTTGTTTTTACTGTTAAACATTGTTTTTAAAGACTACTGCTGCAAACCAAATTGCCCCTCGGGTACAATAAAGATTTTCCAAGTCTAAGTCCAAGATGGGCCTTCACGGTGGAAGAGGGGTTAGTGCGTCTGCCTCACAATACGAGAGACCTGAGTAGTAAGGGTTCAATCCAGGGCTCTAAATCTTTCTATGTGGAGTTTGCATGTTCTCCCCTTGAATGCGTGGGTTCCCTCCGGGTACTCCGGCTTCCTCCCACTTCCAAAGACATGCACCTGGGGATAGGTTGATTGGCAACACTAAATTGTCCCTAGTGTGTGAATGTGAGTGTGAATGTTGTCTGTCTATCTGTGTTGGCCCTTGTCCAGGGTGTACCCCGCCTTCCGCCCGGTTGTAGCTGAGATAAGAACCAGCGCCCCGCGCAACCCCAAAGGGAATAAGCGGTAGAAAATGGATGGATGGACGTCTAAGATGACGCCCTAGCTGTTCCAAGTCAGGACCCGGTGTGGACCACTCATCTGTGCATCAGTTGATGAAGTCTCTGCGCTGCTGACTTGTTTCCACTCAAGATGATCTCCTGCTGGCCCCACCATGGACTGGACTCTAACACTATCACTAGATCCACTCGACGTCCATTGCACCGGTCGCCCAGGAGGGTTCTCCACATCTGCGGTCCTCTCCAAGGTTTCTCATTGTCATCCCATTGGGTTGTTTTTTTCTCGCCCCGATGTGGGAGCTGAGTCAAGGATGTGGCTTGTGCAGCCCTTTGAGACACTTGTGATTTAGGGCTATATTAAAGACCTACTGAAACCCACTACTACCGACCACGCAGTCTGATAGTTTATATATCAATGATGAAATATTAACATTGCAACACATGCCAATACGGCCGGTTTAGTTTACTAAATTAAAATTTTAAATTTCCCGCGAAGTTTCCTGTTGAAAACGTCGCGGAATGATGACGAGTATGATGATGCGTGTTTGTGACGTTATTGGTTGGAGCGGACATTTTAGCTCAGCACCACTTAGGACTAAAAGTCGTCTCTTTTCATCGCATAATTACAAAGTAATTCGGACATCTGTGTAGCTGAATGTTTTGCAATTTGTTCAAGTAATAATGGAGACTATAAAGAAGAACGCTGTTGGTAGAAAGCGGTGGATTGCAGCTGCCTTTAGCACCGAAACACAGCTGGTGTTTGTTTGTTGTGAAGCTTTAACACAGAGCGGTCAAGCGAACATGTTTCTGTACGTCAACCAGCAAGTTTTTGGATGGGAAAATTGTGATAATAAGTCGGCTCTTGAGTGGATTATGCAACCTCCTCCTGTAGCTGTCAAAAAGGCAGCTGTGATCTTGGCTCCTCCATTGGCTTCTCTGAGAGACACTGGCATTCACCGCAGCCCCTCCGACTTTCAGCTATGACTTTATAATCTCACTAAAACACCATTAACACAATAAGCAGATAAGGGATTTTCCAAAATTATCCTTGTAAATGTGTCTAATAACATCTGAATTGCTCACACTGCCATCGCCTGGAGTCGTCGCCTTTTCTTTTTTTTGTGTGTTTCACTCTAACTTTCCTCATCCATGAATCTTTCATTCTCGCTCAAATTAATAGGGAACTCGTCGCTTTCTCGGTCCGAATTGCATTTGCTGCTGGTTTGATTGATTGATACTTTTATTAGTAGATTGCACAGTACAGTACATATTCCGTACAATTGACCACTAAATGATAACACCCGAATAAGTTTTTCAACTTGTTTAAGTCGGGGTCCATGTTAATCAATTCATGGTGGCTATGACTATAAACAATGTGAGAATGTGAGGAGCCCTACAACCCGTGACGTCACGCGCACATTGTCTGCTACTTCCGGTACAGGCAAGGCTTTTTTATTAGCGACCAAAAGTTGCGAACTTTATCGTCGCTGTTCTCTACTAAATCCATCCATCCGTTTTCTACCGCTTATTCCCTTTTGGGGTCGCGGGGGGCGCTGGCGCCTATCTCAGCTACAATCGGGCGGAAGGGGGGGTACACCCTGGACAAGTCGCCACCTCATCGCAGGGCCAACACAGATAGACAGACAACATTCACACTCACATTCACACACTAGGGCCAATTTAGTGTTGCCAATCAACCTATCCCCAGGTGCATGTCTTTGGAAGTGGGAGGAAGCCGGAGTACCCGGAGGGAACCCACGCATTCACGGGGAGAACATGCAAACTCCACACAGAGAGATCCCGAGCCTGGATTTGAACCCAGGACTGCAGGACCTTCGTATTGTGAGGCAGACGCACTAACCCCTCTGCCACCGTGAAGCCTCTCTACTAAATCCTTTCAGCAAAAATATGGCAATATCGCGAAATGATGAAGTATGACACATAGAATGGACCAGCTATCCCCGTTTAAATAAGAAAATCTAATTTTAGTAGGCCTTTAAGTCCCATCTTAAAACTCATCTGTTACTCTTGCCTTTAAATAGACCCCCCTTTTAGACCAGTTGAACTGCTCTCTCTTTTCTGTTGTGCCCCGCTATCCTTCGTGGATAGGGTGGGCACTGATGACGCGCTAGCTGTTCCAAGTCAGGACCCGGTGTGGACCACTCATCTGTGCATCAGTTGATGAAGTCTCTGCGCTGCTGACTTGTTTCCACTCAAGATGATCTCCTGCTGGCCCCACCATGGACTGGACTCTAACACTATCACTAGATCCACTCGACGTCCATTGCACCGGTCGCCCAGGAGGGGTCTCCACATCTGCGGTCCTCTCCAAGGTTTCTCGTTGTCATCCCATTGGGTTGTTTTTTCTCGCCCCGATGTGGGATCTGAGTCGAGGATCTCGTTGTGGCTTGCGCAGCCCTTTGAGACACTCGTGATTTAGGGCTACCGTATTTCCTTGAATTGCCGCAGGGCATATAGTATGCGCCTGCCTTGAATTACTGCCGGGTCAAACTTGCTTCGCAAAATAATTAGCGCATGCTTAGTATTACCGCCTGGTCAAACTTGTGATGTCATTGTCATCATTTTCAAAATGGAGGAGGCTGATTTCAATACCGGTAATTTGAAATCGCATAAAGGGAAGAAGATTAAGAGCTATTCAGTAGGATTTGAGGTCCAAGCTTACATCACACTCAATTTTTTACCGCATGCCTTTGGTAAGTGTCGGAGTGAGAAGAGGTTTTAAAATAATTAGCAGCCAGGCGGCAATTCAAGGAAATACGGTATATTAAATAAACTTTGATTGATTGAAGCACTTTCTGAGGATAACGTTTTAAATTCCCAGCATTTTATGTTCAACAATGTGACATAACATTTTTTTCCAGCTCTAGTTAGACGTGCTAAGTTATTATACTAGCTGCTCAGCAAGTTCCTAACTAAATGTTGCAAGTCACGTGCTTCATGCCCTAAAATTTTGTTAACTGGTTAAAAAAAAAAATCGCAGTTGTCAAAACTAACAGAGACTTCCTCGTCACAAGGTGTGTGGAACTGGTCGAGTCAGTTTTAACAGCTGACAGCGGCCAACTTGTTTCTACCGTCGGTGCTAACATGCTATGCTAACTGGCATTATTTTACAGTGCCAGTTCCCACAGCCTCGTCACGTGCTCGTCTTCACTTCGAGTATTGTTCAACTCACCTTAGAGAGGGCCCGCTTTATTTTACTCGAATAAAGGTCCATTTATCGAAGTAAAAACCAACAAACTACAAATAGCCGGAGGTCGCTCGGTGTTCTTCACTCTTTGTCGGACTTGGACTAACTTCCGCAAACTTTCTTCGAGTAGCTAAGGAAGTGACAAGCCACGCCCACTCCAAAACAAGTACGGAAGCCGACAGAGAATACAATTGGTTTTGACTCATGTTTAGTCAAAAGTCTATATTGTATCATACACAATTAATAAATGATTGAACAAACAGACAAAATATGTTGTTGCCATAATTGATAAATATTCTGTAACCAACTTCATATTCTACAGTTTGAAAATACAACTTTTTATGCAAAGTTTGGTTTCTAAATGGTCAGAAAATGAACAAGTTACAAATATGTTATGTGAATCAGCCAATAACGATTCAACCACATGTGAAATGCGTGACACTGCTAGCACCTGCCAGTATGCAGATATCAGTCTTAAAAAAAATACCACTGTTTTTTTGTTTTTTTTAGGAAATGGGACTCTGCATTTACAGTTAAATAAATAATGGGGTAGAAATTGAAGCTATAAATTCAGCCTAAGTCCTGAAGCATCGAAGCTATAAATTCAGCCTAAGTCCTGAAGCATCTGTGCATATTTAGATTCTAAGGTCCGTTCTGGGTTGACTGTAACCAAAATGCATCTTCCAATGTCACTTGTAAGTTGAAGAGTCAGTTTATGATTTGATGGCCACTGTGCTTTACGTGTCAAACAAGTGGTCCTATTGCTGGCCAGCTGACAGCAGTCTTCTTTTTGTGTCCATTGCAACAGTTTTTAAGTGCATTAGTTAGTTTTTTTCCTTTTGCTATTCATTTTCATCTCCTCTTGCTCTTTTCTCTCCTCCTCCAAGTCTTCATGCACAGCCATCCGAAGACTAATATGGACAAGAGAAAAAATGATCACAATGCGTAAATTCAACAGCTCATGGAATAAATCCTGAATTTAATTACCTCCTTGCTTCCTCTTTCTGCATATCTCGCCAGCTGCTCTCCATGAACCTTAACGCATAGTCACTTTCATCCTTGTATCTGAATTGGATGAAAAATATACAGTATGTAATATCTAATAATGCCATACAAAGGGTTGATTTGCAGCAAACATTAAACAAAACTTACTTGTTTCGGTCGTAGCCAAAGATTTCCTTAATGTGTTTAGAAACCTCTGACTGCTCATCATCTCCGTCATCAATAAAGTCATCCATTTCAGAATCATATTCTTCTTCCTCTTCATATTTTCTCTTGTATGCAATGGTGATGGGTGGTAACATGGGATCTGAAGAATATTTTTTATTAATAAAGGCAAATTTGAGAGTCAAGTGACTGTGTTTTTAGGACCTTCAGGAAGTTATAACAAACCAATATTTTATCCTTGAAGTATAAATGCAGTGTTGCAGACGACCCCACAATATAATTATGATTCAGAACCATGAAAGGTTATTCAACCAAACTACCTGGTTCCAATTGATTGATTGATTGATTGAAACTTTTATTAGTAGATTGCACAGTTCAGTACATATTCCGTACAATTGACCACTAAATGGTAACACCCGAATAAGTTTTTCAACTTGTTTAAGTCAGGGACCGCGTTAATAAATTCATGGTACAAATATATACTTTCAGCATAATACAGTCATCACACAGGTTAATCATCATAGTATATACATTGAATTATTTACATTATTTACAATCCGGGGGGTGGGATGAGGAGCTTTGGTTGATATCAGAACTTCAGTCATCAACAATTGCATCAACAGAGAAATGGACATTGAAACAATGATATGGAGTCAGCTCAAATTAAACTAAATTGACATTTAATCTAAGTGAAAAACAACATCTTTACTTAATGTACATATGTAGGAGTGTAATGTATTCTCTATGAACGATATTTTTTGTATGCTGTTTGTTAGTCCTTGAACGCTGCTCCAAAGCACCCAGCCCATTGTTTCTCCTCAAAAAAAGAAAACCCACAAAAACAATCCAGTCCCACTGTAGCTAACCCTATTTGAAACCTTTGAAATTATCAAAATTGGGGATTTAAGTAGAAAGAAGTAGGTGGTAACACCCTAATGCAGGGGTCCCCAAACTTTTAGGCTCGGGGGCCACATTGGGTTGGCCAAGGGCCGGGCTGTATATACGTATGTATATATATTTCTCGCGCACTAATTGAGCACGCACTTGCCGCTGATGATATCAAGTTATCGATGGGAAAATGCATTTTTCGACAATATGATTTGCCTGTGCGGCTAGGAGAGTAAAATGGATTAGAAAGAACAGATTTAAAAACAAATTCCAATTAAAAATAAAATATTATAATTTTTTTTTTTTTTATGTTCACACTTTCCATATTGAGGAAAATAAGTGATATACTTGATTTACAAAGAAGTTGTATTGTCTTCATGGTATTTACCTGGAGGTCTGTTGGGTGGTCTGATTGGCCCTCCTGGTCTAGGGGCCATACCAGGTCTTTGTGGCATGCCTGGCCGAGGAGGAACGCCTGGTCTGGGTCCGCCCATATTTTTTGAAGAGATGGTCTCAGACACCACCGTGCACTTGGGTCTACCAGGTCCTGATCCAAAGCTGCCAGAAGGTTGCCTGTTGGGTACTGATCCTCCACTTGCGCCTCGACCTACTCCGACCCCTGGTCCTCCACTAAAGGCTCGACCCTGTACGGACCCCAGTGGACGGGCTCCACTACCTGCTGGGTGACTGTGTAAAGTACTCCCACCAGGTTTTGCCTGGGTTGTTCCCAATGGTCTTGGCTGAGGTTTATTTGTTTCTTTAGGACGACCACTTGATGAAGGTCTAACCACAGAATTACCAATCGGTTTTACCGCAGGATGGTTTCCAGACCTTGGCTGTTCTCCTTTTCCAGATTTAGGATTTACAAGTGCTTGTTCCTTCTTTACTGAGCTACCCTGAGTAGGCCTTGTTTTTTGTGGGTTATCATTTGGAGATCTGAGCTCTTTGACAGATGTACCAATAGGCCTGGATTGAATTATGCCAGAAGGTCTTCCTTGAACAGATGAAAAGCTTCCCTTTTTTAATCTAAGATCATTTGAAATGCTAGGTGTATGACTAAATGAGGTCTTAGGGACACCTTGTTTGGTTGGAATCAGAGTAGATGCTGCTTTCGAAGGAACTACGGTCTTGGGTCGGTCTCTATCTCTCTCACCAGAAGAGGTCTTAGAGGAAGGTGTACATTGAGGCTTCTTCTTCATCCCGCCGGGCTGATTGGGCTTATCCGAAACAATCCTTTGTAGTTTACAATTCTTCTGTTCTTTATCAGACATAGTTTTTTTTACCACAGTAGAACTAGGCTGAGTCTTTGGGCTCCTGTTGCGACTTTTAGCCTTGCGTTCAATCTCCAGTTCCCTTATTTCTTCGGCTGTACGGAGCCTTTCTTCCTTCACTACCTTCGGTTTTAGCTCAACTGGCTCAAACTGCTTCTTTTCTGCCAATTTCAGCAAGTCTGCAAAGTTCATGGAGGATGAAGGAGGCTTGGATGGCCCATTAGGTTTTTTAGGCAAGGACTTGGAGCTACCGCTACTACTCCCACTAATACTTGAGATTTTTCCTGGTCTTAGAGGTTCTGGATCTTGATCGGGCTCTGAATCTGTCTGTTCATACTCGTAATTGTCTTCATCCTCCTCTGGGTCAATTGAATAATTTTGAAATTTCTGGCCATTTTCTGATTTTTCGTTCTCCATTTCTTGCTTTGTCCTCCTCTTCTTTGGCACCTCTACCACTGGAATGCCATTGTAACCTCGGAAATTGTCTTTCGTTCTAGAGGCCATGGCTCTTGCTTTACGATCCGACTTCAACTCTACCCTTTTTGCCTCAAGATCCTGCTTTTGCTTCTTTAATTCGATTTCTGAAAAGTATACAGAAATACAACTCATCATTATCAAGTCCAAAATGTGTACCCAAATATATATTTTTCTTACCTTTCAGTCTGGCCTCATGTTGCTGCTTTTTCAGGTGCGCCTGTATAGCAGCTGGATTCACACTTTTTGACTTTGGGTCCTTCTTGGGGGGGCCAGCTTGTAAACTGTATCTTTTCTATTTAGAAGAGAAAAACAACTGAATGTATGCAGTTGAATTTGAGTTTACAACATTCTACTAAAAAGTAACACTGCCTAAGAAACTCGGGAGGCTGCCTACAGTCGTAGTAAGGCTTGTCCAAGTGCACAACAGGTGTCCAAGGCAACGATTGTTGCAAGCCACTCTAAACCCATTCAACTATATTCCTTGTTGAGGGTTACAGGGAGCTGGACCATATCCCAGCTGATTTAGAATAAAAAGCAAACAGGATGATTTTGAACAGGGTATTGAGCTGCAAGAAAGTCAGTTGGTAAACCACTTTAGTAATTGGTTCTTTCTTATCTTAAGATAAGAAATGTTGCAAGGCTTGGACTCAAAATGACTTCTATCAAAACATGCACACATCCATCCATCTTCTACCACTTGTCCATCTAGTGGTTGCAGGGGCAGGGGCGCCTGTTTCAGCTGGGCTCAGGCAGAGCCAACACAGATCGACAAACAACCATTCACACTCACATCCACACACTACTTTGTAATTTATGTGTATTTTACACATGATGTTATTTTCTATAAAATGTGTATTCATATTATGGGTGTCTGGAACGATTTAAATGGACTTGCATTATTTCTAATTGGAAAAATGACTTGGGTTTTTGTTCAATTTGGTCTTTGTCGGGCAAAAACCGAGGTAACACTGAATGTCCAAATGATCAAAAAGCGTTTAATAGTGGGAAATATGAAATAGCAATGTTGATATTTTTTTAAATAAAAAGATATATGAATATTTTTTCAATTGTATTAAGTCATTTTTTACATTTTTATGTTAGGGCAACCGTGGGAATTTTATCCACCAATCCATCCATCCATTTTCTACCGCTTGTCCCTTTCGGGGTGGCGGGGGGTGCTGGAGCCTATCTCAGCTGAGTTCGGGCGGAAGGCGGCGTACACCCTGAACAAGTCGCCACCTCATCGAAGGGCCAATACAGACAGACAACATTCACACTCCCATTCACACACTAGGGCCAATGTTTAGTTTTGACAATCAACCTATCCCCAGGTGCATGTTTATGGAGGTGGGAGGAAGCCGGAGTACCCGGAGGGGACCCACGCAGTCACGGGGAGAACATGGAAACTCCACACAGAAAGATCACCGAGCCCGGGATTCAACTCAGGACCTTAGTATTGTGAGTCACACACTAGTTTGTAATTTATATGTATTCGACACTGTTTTCCGCATTCTGTTATTTTCTATAAAATGTGTATTCATATTCTGGGTGTCTGGAACTATTTAAGTGGACTTGCATTATTTCTAATTGTAAAAATGGCTTCGGTTTTTGTACAATTTGATCTTCGTCGGACAAAAACAGAGGTAACGCTGGATGTCCAAATGATCATAAAGCGGCATGGCGTAGTGAATAGAGCGGCCGTGTCAGAAACCTGAGGGTTTGCAGGTTCGCTCCTTGCCTCTTGACATCTAAATCACTGCCGTTGTGTCCTTGGGCAGGATACTTCACCCTTTCCCCCAGTGCCGCTAACACTGGTGAATGAATGATGAATGATAGGAATGAGTCAAAGGGGCCGTAGGCGCAAACTGGGAGCCACCCTTCCGTTCGTTAGTCTACCTCCGGACAGCTGTGGCTATGAAAGTAGCTTAGGGACGGCGTGGCGCAGTGTGAGAATGGCCGTCCGCAACCCGAGCGTCCCTGGTTCAAATCCCACCTAGTACCTACCTCGTCACGTCCGTTGTGTCCTGAGCAAGACACTTCACCCTTGCTCCTGATGGGTGCTGGTTGGCGCCTTGCATGGCAGCTCCCTCCATCAGTGTGTGAATGGGTAAATGTGGAAGTAGTGTCAAAGCGCTTTGAGTACTTTGAAGGTAGAAAAGCGCTATACAAGTACAACCCATTTATTTATCATTTATTTACCACCACCAGGTGTGAATGGTTCTCACTTCTCTGTGAAGCACTTTGAGTGTATAGAAAAGTGCTATATACATCTAATCCATTAATATTATACATTTATATAGATCTACTTTGTCCAGGCCCTGGCTTTAGGGGTGTCTTTGCGTCAGAGCTCATATCTACCGTCAGAGCCAATTTTCTTGGTTCCTAGCGATATATGCTACTTAGCTGTTTTGATTGATTAACGTGGACCCCGACTTAAAGAAGTTGAAAAACTTATTTGGGTGTGACCATTTAGTAGTCAATTGTACGGGATATGAACTGTACTGTGCAATCTACGAATAAAAGTTTCAATCTATCAATCTGTTCACCGTAGACAGAATGGCATTACACAGTCAGACTTTTATTTTCACTGTCTTCAATGGCGCTTTGATCATGAGTATACCATAACACATTCACAATTATTAATATTGGAGAAGTCACAGTAGAAGTATGGAGTTGGGAAGCTTTAGCCTTTAGCCACAAAAACACACGGTGTTTCCTTGTTTCAAATTCCTGGAGGTGAAACTTTCCTATGGATCAAGAGAACATGGATCCCGACCACATGTCAACCAGCAGGTTTCAGTGAGAAAATTGTGGTTAAAAAGTCAGTTCTTACCGGAGAAAAGCTGAGCTTGTGCCGTCCATAGCTGCCGTCGACTCCCAAGACACTGCGCGTCAAGACACCCGTGGAGACATACTTCCAACTATCAGGTAATATTAAACTCATTAAAACACTAGCAACACAATAGAAAGATAAGGGATTTCCCAGAATTAACCAAGTAAATGTGTCTAAAAACATCGGAATCCGTCCCAACTTTTTTTTTTTTTTTCTAGTCCGTCGCTATCAATATCCTCAAACACGAATCTTTCATCCTCGCTCAAATTAATGGGGAAATTGTCCTTTTCTCGGTCCGAATAGCACTTTTTGTGGGAGGCTCCCATTAAAAACAATGTGAATATGTGAGGAGCCATCAAACATGTGACGTCATCGTCTGCGACTTCCGGTAGAGGCAGGGCACCGAAAGTTGCGAACTATATCGTGGATGTTCTCTACTAAATCCTTTCAGCAAAAATATGGCAATATCGCGAAATGATCAATTATGACACATAGAATGGACCTGCTATCCCCGTTTAAATAGGAACATCTCGTTTCAGTAGGACTTAAAGTCTTTTTTTTTAATTATTTCGTAGGTTAGGACAAACGTGGGAATTTCACAAATATTTAAAAAATATGTATGGGCAGAGGGGTTAGTGCGTCTGCCTCACAATACGAAGGTCCTAAGTAGTCAGGGTTCAATCCCGGGCTCGGGATCTTTCTGTGTGGAGTTTGCATGTTCTCCCCGTGACTGCGTGGGTTCCCTCAAGGTCAGGGGTGCCCATTACGTCGATCGCGATCGACTGGTCGATCTCGGAGGGTGTGTCAGTCGATCTCAAGCCAGGCATTAAAAAATAGACATAAAAATGAGCAATCATCAATCATACCAAGACTTCACTTTCGTCAGTTGTTTGACATTCTCGGCACCCGAGGATCTTGTGAGATGACGCCGGCTGCTGCGAGCTCACATTTAAGAAAAAAATCACTAACAGGGCGGACGCAGAGAAACACATTTTATTTCTAGAGACTCCGTACCTACTGTCAAAACTCTAAAGACCGACTGCACAGTTCCTGTCTTCACCATAAAAGACCTGTTTCATCCTGCCTGTGCTAACAAAATAAGAGTCTCAGAAAGCTAGCGTGCACAAGCTAGCAAGCTACGGAGTTTGATGCCAATGTATTTCTCCCCCGCCCTCAGCGACCGCTTTCTCACTTGCTTGCCCACCCGCACACTCACTGACGTCACTCACCTGCTGCCAGACATTAAAGGGCCACACACATATGCTACTCTCATAACAAAGTGTTTAAAAACGAGTATGCAAGTTGGACAAATGAGATGCCAAATCCAACCACTTTCATGTGGTATTGGACAGAAAGGAGGACTTTTTTTTCTCCTCCATTTGAAAATGCGGACGTTATCAGCACCACTGTCTAATTCCAATCAATGCAAGTCATCAGAATCAAATACACCAACTTATATTCTTGTCTTCATGAAAGAAAGGAATCTATGTGTGTTAAACATGCTTGTATTATCATTAAACACCATTAACTTGTTAACAAAAATGTCTCTTTCATAAATAAATAAATATAAATTATAAATATGAATGAGGTAGATCTCCTCGACTTGGTAGATTGAAAAGTAGCTCGCCTGCAGAAAAAGTGTGAGCGCCCCTGCTATAGGTACTCCGGCTTCCTCCCACTTCCAAAGACATGCACCTGGGGATAGGTGAATGGCAACACTAAATTGGCTCTAGTGTGTGAATGTGAATGTTGTCTGTCCATATGTGTTGGCCCTGCGATGAGGTGGCGACTTGTCCAGGGTGTACTCCGCCTTCCGCCCGATTGTAGCTGAGATAGGCACCGGCGTCCCCTGCGACCCCAAAGGGAAAAAGCGGTAGGAAAAGGATGGATGAATGAAGGCTGATGGTAGATGTTAGCGCTTGGGCCACTCACATATTCTGAATTAGAAGCGTCGCTGACAGATGAGCTGGCATTTATTCGCTGATCCCAACCCCAATTTCACTGGGAAAAAAATGAAAATAAAAATAATAATTTCACTTACCTGGACACTACCCCGGTTTTGAGTAGCGATTGACAAGACGTTGTCAAAGTCCATCATTTTGACAGCATGTACGTTAGCTGTTTTAGGAAATGAGCAAACGAATTATTTTTTTCCAGCGTTTTGCTTGCAGCACTCACAGCTCAACGCCGTATTGGGCGCTGCGTCCAGGCCACTAAAATCAACTTATAGGTGAAAAAAAAAACAAATCGATGATGTGAATATTGGTGAAATAAGGCGACGTTGCGTCTTAAGCATAAGCTAGCACAAAGCAGGAAAGTTAGCTAGCGCAGCGCCGGGGCTAACATGCCAGGTAAAGTTGTATTCGAATAAGAAAGACCATTAGATTCCAATTAATCAATTCGAGGAATTCTGAAAACAAAAGCATATTAACAATCCAGCCATCACAACTGGTGTGCGGGAGAGACGAGAAACACTGAAAAATCGAAATGCTTCGACTGCTCAGCGGAAATGTGATGAGTCAAATGACACATACTTCCGGGTTTGAGAAAAGCT
Organism: Nerophis ophidion; assembly: GCF_033978795.1. Lineage (NCBI taxonomy): Eukaryota > Metazoa > Chordata > Actinopteri > Syngnathiformes > Syngnathidae > Nerophis > Nerophis ophidion. Next base: position 41,703,032 of record NC_084622.1, read on the forward strand.
TTAATGCGATGAGCAAAATATTTTACATTTATACATATGTAATATACGTAGATATTTATATGCACACAATATTTATTTTTCTAAATTATTTATCAATAAATATTTCTTAATAATATCCGCATTTTATAGTCAGTTATTTTTGCAGTTAAAACAGTTTAAGTAAATTGACTCTTGAAAGTGCCGATAGTTAAAAAAGAGCAACAAAATAACCAAAGAAATCAACTGAATGTGATGAATAGGGAACTAGATTTTATCTTAGCTTACTAAAACACTTCCGCCTTTAGTATCTGCGTTAACTCGCCGCATGATGACGCTGTTATTTAATTTAATTTTATTTATTTAGCCTTTATTTAAAGGCCTACTGAAATGACATTTTCTTATTCAAAAGGGGATAGCAAGTCCATTCAATGTGTCATACATGATCATTTCGCGATATTGCCATATTTTTGCTGAAAGGATTAAAAAAAGTCTGCGGGCTATAGAGCTTTTTCATTTCGGGCACAAGTACTCTGGAATGCCCTCCCGGTAACAGTTCGAGATGCCACCTCAGTAGAAGCATTTAAGTCTCACCTTAAAACTAATTTGTATACTCTAGCCTTTAAATAGACTCCCTTTTTAGACCAGTTGATCTGCCGTTTCTTTTCTTTTTCTCCTATGTCCCACTCTCCCTTGTGGAGGGGGTCCGGTCCGATCCGGTGGCCATGTACTGCTTGCCTGTGTATCGGCTGGGGACATCTCTGCGCTGCTGATCCGCCTCCGCTTGGGATGGTTTCCTGCTGGCTCCGCTGTGAACGGGACTCTCGCTGCTGTGTTGGATCCGCTTTGGACTGGACTCTTGCGACTGTGTTGGATCCGCTTTGGACTGGACTCTTGCGACTGTGTTGGATCCATTATGGATTGAACTTTCACAGTATCATGTTAGACCCGCTCGACATCCATTGCTTTCCTCCTCTCCAAGGTTCTCATAGTCATCATTGTCACCGACGTCCCACTGGGTGTGAGTTTTCCTTGCCCTTATGTGGGCCTACCGAGGATGTCGTGGTGGTTTGTGCAGCCCTTTGAGACACTAGTGATTTAGGGCCATATAAGTAAACATTGATTGATTGATTGATAGAACATCGACAATAAAGTTCGCAACTTTTGGTCGCTAATAAAAAAGCTTTGCCTTTACCGGAAGTCGCAGACGATGACGTCACCCGTGTGAGGGCTCCTCACATCCTCACATTGTTTATAATGTGAGCCTCCAGCAGCAGGAGCCATTTGGACTGAGAAAGCGACAATTTCCCCATTAATTTGAGCGAGGATGAAAGATTTGTGGATTAGGACATTTAAAAGTGACGGACTAGGAAAAAAAAAAGTAAAAAAATAAAAAGGCGATTGCATTGGGAGCGATTCAGTTGTTTTTAGACACATTTACTAGGATAATTCTGGTAAATCCCTTATCTTTCTATTGTGTTGCTAGTGTTTTAGTGAGTTAAATAGTACCTGATAGTCGGAGGGGTGTGTCTACGGGTGTGTTGACGCCAGTCTCTGAGGGAAGTCACGGCAGCTGCATGGACGCCGCAAGCTCCGCTGATCTCCGGTAAGAGGCAACTTTTTACCACAATTTTTTCACCGAAAACTGCCGGTTGACATGTAGTCAGGATCCATGTTCACTTGACCGCTCTTATCCATAGTAAAGTTTCCCCTCTGTGAATTTTAAACAAGGAAACACCGTGTGTTTGTGTGGCTGAAGGCTAAAGCTTCCCACCTCCATCTTTCTACTTTGACCTCTCCATTATTAATTGAACAAATTGCAAAAGATTCAGCAAAACAGATGTCCAGAATATTGTGTAATTGCGCGATGAAAAGAGACGACTTTTGGCCGCAAGTGGTGCTGTGCTAATATGTCCCCTCCAACCTGAGACGTCACGCGCACAAATCATCATACGCGTCATCATTCCGCGACGTTTTCAACAAGAAACTCCGCGGGAAATTTAAAATTGTAATTTAGTAAACTAAACCGTCCGTATTGGCATGTGTTGCAATGTTAATATTTCATCATTAATATATAAACTATCAGACTGCGGGGTCGGTAGTGGTGGGTTTCAGTAAGCCTTTAACCAGGTAAAATCCCATTGAGATCAAAGATCTCTTTTCCAAGGGAGATCTGGCCAAAAGGGCAGCAGCAAGGTTACAATAAAAACAGTAAACAACATATAAAACATCACATTTACAACATTAAAACTTGCTCATATGACACATGTGCATACAGACAAGGTAGACTGCAATCCTTTCACAGAAACTTTAAACTCATTCAATGTAACAAGGGTTTGAACTTGAATATTCCATTGTAGGTTATTCCAAGCCTTTGGTGCTGAAAACCTAAATGCAGTTCAGTTCTTACTTTGGGGATGACAAATTGAAGAACATTCATTGAACGCAGATTGTGACTTCCTTGTTTTTTTGTCAAAAGACAAGATAGATAAGATGGAGCGATACAAAGAATGGGTTGTAGATGAAAATATACCAATGATTGAGACGTCGAGCACATAAAGATGTCCAGTTAACCATTGAGTATAAGACACAATGGTGAGTAAGGGGAGCGCAGTTGGTGATGAATCTCAGTGAACCGTGGTACACACTATCCAGCTTGTGGAGACAACCAGCAGTAGCCTTCATGTACAACACATCTCCATAGTCAATAACAGGTAAAAAGGTTGTTTCCACCAATTTTTGTTTCACTGTAAAAGAAAAGCAGGACTTGTTTCTATAAAAATAATCCCAGTAAAAGTTTCAGTTTTTTTTACAACATACTGAATGTGCTCCTAAAAACTTAAGTGGTCATCAATTAAAAATCCCACATATTTAAAAGAAGATACTACCATAATTTGTCGCCCATTTTTTGTTAAAATGTTTTCATACAGTGCTGATCTTACAGTTTTTGATGTGGTAAAGAACATACACTTTGTTTTCCCTGCATTTAAAAACAGTTGAAGATAGCAAAGTTGTTCTTGTACTCTCTCAAATGCATATTGTAGATATTTAAAGGCACTTTAAGCACTTGTCATATGTTCCACTGTGAGGTCGCCCCCTGGTGAATGAATACATCAACATGTAGAAAATGGTTGTATGAATGGCATACACATATAAAAGTATTCATCATCCATCCATCCATCCATTTCCTACCGCTTATTCCCTTCGGGGTCGCTGGGGGCGCCGGAGCCTATCTCAGCTACAATTGGGCAGAAGGCAGTGTACACCCTGGACAAGTCGCTACCTCATCGCAGGGCCAACACAGATAGACAGACAACATTCACACTCACCATACACTCTGGCCAATTTAGTGTCGCCAATCAACCTATCCCCAGGTGCATGTCTTTGGAAGTGGGAGGAAGCCGGAGTACCCGGAGGGAACCCACGCAGTAACGGGGAGAACATGCAAACTCCACACAGAAAGATCCCGAGCCCTGGATTGAACCCAGGACTACTCAACCCTTTTGTATCATATTCTCTTCATATCATATTAAGCTCCAGTGTTGCTGTTTTTAAGTTAGAGCTTTTACCCAATCACAATTCAGCCTGCTTGTCGCCAGCGCTGTTTGAATTCTGTGGGAGGCCTTCTGAATCAACAATAGCAGCAACTGTGCAGTTTAACGAACAAAGGACATTCAGATAATATACAGTTGCGATAGCCGATCAGATGACAATTTGTTGACAATAAGTAGCCCATCTAGTGGCCCATCTTGGTAGTCTTACATCATACTTGCCAACCCTCCCGGATTTTCTGGGAGACTCCTGAAATTCAGCGCCTCTCCCGAAAACTTCCCGGAAGAAATTTTCTCCCGGAAATCTCCCGAAATCCAGCGGAGCTGGAGGCCACGCCCCCTCCAGTTCCATGCGGACCTGAGTGGGGACAGCCTGTTTTCACGTCCGCTTTCCTACTATATAAACAGTTTGCCTGCCCAATCACGTTACAACATCTACGGATTTTAATAAAAAACTGCACACACAAGGAGACAAGCAGAAGAACGAGGAAGTTACAGCCATGGCGACACTGTCTGTAATAGAGTGATTCTATGTTGTCTGTTGCTATCTCCTGGTGAATGTTGGCTATAGCGTTATGGGGTTGCTTTTTGATTGGCCTACGATTTACGTGGCGTTGCACACCTGACGGCAAGTGACTCTCGCCAGTACGCAAATGGCAGAACAAAGGTTACTCAAATAGTGAAAGGTAAGTGTTGTTGTTTTTTTAGTAACCAGCAAGCACAGTACAGTTAGTAGAACAACTGTGTTTTTATTACTGTGTATTTGATAGGTGCCATCTGAAATTCAACTATTTATTTTATTTATATATATATAATAAAATAAATATATATATACATATAGCTAGAATTCACTGAAAGTCAAGTATTTCATATATATATATATATATATATATATATATATATATATATATATAAGAAATAATTGAGTTGAATTGTAGATGTCAATAAACTCCTCCCCTCTTAACCACGCCCCCACCCCAACCACGCCTCCTCCCAACCCCCGACCAAGCCCCCCACCTCCCGAAATTGGAGGTCTCAAGGTTGGCAAGTATGCCTTACGTTGAACGTGACTGTGATTGGATATTCACTTGTCACTCCCAAGTGTCCAATCCCAAGTTGTGATTTACGAAAGCAGAAAGTGGCACATGGCCATACCCGGCCAGCGGAGAAAATCAGAGGAGAAATCAGTGGTTCTCACTTTTTTAACCAACAAAAAAGCAGAGCAAAACGTTGATTAGGTGGCAGATATATATTTGCAAGGGCATTTTCAACAAAGATATTTAAAGAGAAACTAGATCTTGTGAAACGAGGTCAGCCGACCCCGAAAACTACTTAAGCTGTCCTGTTGGGGAAATGGTTTGCCTGCCACTTTCACTCGGATTCACCAACTACGAGCGGTACCATGGCTTGTACGGCATCAAATGGCGATTACAAATTGTGAATTTAAATATATATTTTTAATTCAATATGTTTTTTACATGTATTTTTGTTTTCACAGTACAACGTCCAATGCGTGTTTATTGTTTTTTAAATGTACGCAAAAATAGCCTGTTTTGTACACTAGTGAAAAATGTAGGTGATTCCATGCCCAGCAGTGCGCAAGTGTGTTTTTGTATAGTATTTTTCAAGCCATGGTCATATGACGGCATGAATGATTGTATTTTGAGAGGAATTTATTGAAGTCGGACTAAGTAAGTCATCACTGAAGGCCTAGGTGGAATATGCACACTGATATTTATAGATGTGTAACATACCCACCCGTTTTATACCGCTTGTCCCTTTTGGGGTCGAGGGGGTGCTGGAGCCTATCTCAGCTGCACATGGGCGGAAGGCAGGGTACAGCCTAGACAAGTCGCCACCTCATCACAGGGCCAACACAGACAGACAGACAGCATTCACTCTCACATTTAAATGAAATGTTTACTATAAATATTTTAGCTAAACGTTAAATCAAAACTTAAATGTTAAATCTAAATCTGAGCGCTAAATGTTAAATCTAAACGTATATATGTATATGGGCATAATATATTTTTTGCTAAAGTGTTTATCAATAAATATTTTTTAATGATATCCAAATTTTATATGGGCCTCACGGTGGAAGAGGGGTTAGTGCGTCTGCCTCACAATACGAAGTTCCTGCAGTCCTGGGTTCAAATCCAGGCTCGGGATCTTTCTGTGTGGAGTTTGCATGTTCTCCCCGTGAATGCGTGGGTTCCCTCCGGGTACTCCGGCTTCCTCCCACTTCCAAAGACACGCACCTGGGGATAGGTTGATTGGCAACACTAAATTGTCCCTAGTGTGTGAATGTGAGTGTGAATGTTGTCTGTCTATCTGTGTTGGCCCTGCGATGAGGTGGCGACTTGTCCAGGGTGTACCCTGCCTTCCGCCCGATTGTAGCTGAGAGAGGCGCCAGCGCCCCCCGTGACCCCGAAAGGGAATAAGTGGTAGAAAATGGATGGATGGATGGATCCAAATTTTATGGTAAGTACTTTTTGCATGTAAAACAGTTTAAGTATCTTACTTAACTTCATCCATCCATCCATTTTTATGCCGCTTATTCCTTTCGGGGTCGCGGGGGGTGCTGGAGCCTATCTCAGCTACAATCGGGCGGAAGGTGCCGTACACCCTGGACAAGTAGCCCCTTCATCACAGGGCCAACACAGAGAGAAAGCCAACATTCACTCTCACATTTAGATTAAATGTTTACTATAAATGTTGTAACTAAACGTTAAACCAAAACTTAAATGCCATCCATCGATTTTCTGCCGCTTATTCCCTTTTTGGGGTTGCGGGGGGCGCTGGCGCCTATCTCAGCTACAATCGGGCGTAAGGCGGCGTACACCCTAGACAAGTCGCCACCTCATCGCAGCAAAACTTAAATGCTAAATCTAAATCTTGTCAAGCTTGAGCTGTGGGTGTTTGTGCTTCCTCGATGCAAAGATGATGTGGGACGAATCAGGCATGAATGTAAGTACATTTTTATTCGTTATTTAAATACAAAAGGCAAAACAAAAAGCACGCTCGATGGCGGATAATAATATATGCTAAAACGTTAACAAAAACAGCACAATGGCATGGCTATCTATAAATGAACAAAAGATGCTAACAATAAACCAAAAAAAAAACAGCACTTAGGCGAAAGAATACATGGATCTTACGTGGCGTGGTCCAAATGTTTTAGCAGCGTGGCAAGGCGTGGAGGTTTGCGATAGAAATGTGGCATGAAGCAGAATGCAAAAATCCCAGACTGATCGACTGAAAGAAAATGATTTAAGTAGTGGCTGTGATAATTAGGAACAGGTGCGGGACTGAGGGCAGGGGCGTGACTAGGATAAAACTAATGAGGTTGGCATGGAAACAAACAAAACCAGGAAGTGCAAAACGTGACTGATTGTCCAAAATCAAAAACATAACAAGACAAAACAAGATCCATAGGTGTGACAAATCTGAGCGCTAAATGTTACATTTAAATATATATATCTATATGTGCATAGTATATTTTTTGCTAAAGTGTTTGTCAATAAATATTTTTTAATGATATCCAAATTTTATGGTAAGTACTTTTTGCATGTAAAACAGTTTAAGTGACTTACTTAACTTACTTTGCTAAAAGCACTTCCGCCTGCAGTACTTACGTTAACTCACCGAATGATGGCGCTGTTATTTAAGCACATGTCATATGTTCTACTGTGAGGTCGCCCCCTGGTTAACGAATACATCAACATGTAGTAAATGGATGGATGGCATTTACATAAATTACTGTACCGCAATACGAACTCAAAATTTACTATTTGTTACTGGGTATATTTAATTTGTAATGATCAATTTTGGCAACACTAAATTGGCCCTAGTGTGTGAATGTGAGTGTGAATGTTGTCTGTCTATCTGTGTTGGCCCTGCGATGAGGTGGCGACTTGTCCAGGGTGTACCCCGCCTTCCGCCCGATTGTAGCTGAGATAGGCGCCAGCGCCCCCCGCGACCCCGAAAGGGAATAAGCGGTAGAAAATGGATGGATGGATATGTTGAATTTCCCTCACCTTTGAAAGTATAAGATAAGAATATTCAATAAACTGTTGTCATCATTGGGCTAACGCTTATGAGTCATCGATAAATCTTGAAATAATACACTCTAGACCAGGGGTCACCAACACGGTGCCCGCGGGCACCAGGTCGCCCGTAAGGACCAAATGAGTAGCCCGCTGGCCTGTTCTAAAAATAGCTCAAATAGCAGCACTTATCAGTGAGCTGCCTCTATTTTTTTTATTTTATTTATTTACTAGCAAACTGGTCTCGCTTTGCTCGACATTTTTAATTCTAAGAGAGACAAAACTCAAATAGTATTTGAAAATCCAAGAAAATATTTTAAAGACTTGGTCTTCACTTGTTTAAATTATTTTTTTTACTTTGCTTCTTATAACTTTCAGAAAGACAACTTTAGAGAAAAAAATCCAACCTTAAAAATGATTTTAGGATTTTTAAACACATACACATTTCTACCTTTTAACTTCCTTCCTCTTCTTTCCTGACAATTTAAATCAATGTTCAAGTAATTTTTTTATTTTTTATTGTAAAGATTAATAAATACATTTTGATTTAATTCTTCATTTTAGCTTCTGTTTTTTCAATGAAGAATATTTGTGGAATATTTCTTCAAACTCATTATGATTAAAATAAAAAATATATATTCTGGCAAATATAGAACATCTGTAGAATCAAATTTAAATCTTATTTCAAAGTCTTTTGAATTTCTTTTCAAATTATTGTTTTGAAAAATCTAGAAGAAATAATGATTTTTCTTTGTTAGAAATATAGCTTGGTTTAATTTGTTATATATTCCAACAAAGTGCAGATTGGATTTTAACCTATTTAAAACATGTCATCAAAACTTTAAAATTAATCTTAATCAGGAAAAATGACTAATGATGTTCCATAAATTACTTTTAAAATTTTTTCAAAAAGATTAGAATTAGCTAGGTTTTATCTTCTTTTTTTCGGTTGAATTTAAATATTAAAGAGTTGAAATTGAAGATAAACTATGTTTCAAAATTTAATTTTCATTTTTTTTTGTGTTTTCTCCTCTTTTAAACCGTTCAATTAAAGGGTTTTTTCATCATTTATTCTCTACAAATAACTTCCGTAAAAGGAAAAAAAATGTACGACGGAATGACAGACAGAAATACCCATTTTTTTATATATATATACCGTTTTTCCTTGAATTGCCGCAGGGCATATAGTATGCGCTTGCCTTGAATTACTGCCGGGTCAAACTCGCTTCCCAAAATAATTAGCGCATGCTTAGTATTACGGCCTGGTGAAATTCGTGACATCACGAGTGACACTTCCCCTGTCATCATTTTCAAAATGGAGGAGGCTGATTTTAATACAGTTAATTTGGAATCGCATGAAGGGAAGAAGATTAAGAGCTATTCAGTAGAATTTAAGGTCCAAGCTTACATCACACTCCAATTTTTACTGCATACCTTTGGTAAGTGCCGGAGTGAGAAGAGGTTTGAAAATAATTAACGCATGCTTACTTTTACCGCATGCCTTTGGTAAGCGCAGGAGTGAGAATAGGTTTTAAATTAATTAGCGCCCCAGCGGTAATTCAAGGAAATACGGTAGATTTATTTATTAAAGGTAAATTGAGCAAATTAGCTATTTCTGGCAATTTATTTAAGTGTGTATAAAACTGGTAGCCCTTCGCATTAATCAGTACCCAAGAAGTAGCTCTTGGTTTCAAAAAAGTTGGTGACCCCTGCTCTAGACAAATGTAAATAAACAGGCCATCTGCTACAAAATGTAAACATAAGATTAGCCCCTCCTATCTGGGCGTAGACCTCTCTTGCCCCGCCCACATGGCGACAATCCTCCGCTTCTATTGGCCAGTGGCGACGAGCCGCTCACCTCCTACCGGACGTCAGCCCGCCCGCCGGAGAGAGCACAAAAACAATCGGCATCTCCTTTTCTCTCACACAGTAGAACATAAACAAGGAGACTAAATCCATCTCGACTTCTCCGACGCTCTCACCGCCGTCATCGACATGGTCTCTCCGGTCACCGTGGTGAGTACCGCGGCCAAAAAAGTAGCGTAGACGTCTTTCCACAACGATGCTAATTTGATTAGCACAGTGCTACCGAAAATAAAAGTACAGATAATGGTAAGATTGTCACTGTCTTCCCAGTGTTTAATTATGTACTAATAAATATCAATGGCGATCAACGCGTTCCCTTTGGCGTGGTGAGAAGTTACGGTGGGAATTAAATGTACACTGTCAGCACATGCAGCTATGTTGACATTCTTATAATATATTAGCTTTGTTTCATGATTAGCTACGTTATGTTGTTGTCGCAAAGGCATTTGTGTGAGAGTTCCATCAGCAAGTGCAGGATGTTTCCTAAAGGCACCGAGTAACTGTCGTGTGACAACCTTTTTTTTTGTCTGTTTTTCTCTTTATGTTTTTTTTTTCCCCCCTTGGCTGCGCTTGTCGTGACGCATGCGCACTACGACGCCCGGCTTTCTTTCATGTCAAGTAATAATGCAAATTTTGGGGCAAAATTGCCGATATTAATACCCAAATTATTTATTAGAAAACATATTCAAGATCAAAGAGTAATTTTGCAAATGTGCCCTTAATTTGTTGATCATGATTATGAACAAGTGGAGGAGTTCAAGTACCTAGGAGTCTTGTTCACGAGTGAGGGAAGAGTGGATCGTGAGATCGACAGGCGGATCGGTGCGGCGTCTTCAGTAATGCGGAAGTTGTACCGATCCTTTGTGGTGAAGAAGGAGCTGAGCCGGAAGGCAAAGCTCTCAATTTACCGGTCGATCTACGTTCCCATCCTCACCTATGGTCATGAGCTTTGGGTCATGACCGAAAGGATAAGATCACGGGTACAAGCGGCCGAAATGCGTTTCCTCCGCCAGGTGGCGGGGCTCTCCCTTAGAGATAGGGTGAGAAGCTCTGTCATCCGAGAGGAACTCAAAGTAAAGCCGCTGCTCCTCCTCATTGAGAGGAGCCAGATGAGGTGGTTTGGGCATCTAGTCAGGATGCCACCCGAACGCCTCCCTAGAGAGGTGTTTAGGGCACGTCCAACCGGTAGGAGGCCACGGGGAAGACCCAGGACACGTTGGGAAGACTATGTCTCCAGGCTGGCCTGGGAACGCCTTGGGATCCCCCGGGAAGAGCTAGACGAAGTGGCTGGGGAGAGGGAAGTCTGGGCTTCTCTGCTTAGGCTGCTTCCCCCGTGACCCGACCTCGGATAAGCGGAAGAGGATGGGTGGATGGATGGATGGATGGATTATGAACACAATAAAACACAGGACATAGATTAGGGGTGTGGTAAAAAAATCAATTGGAATACGAATCGCGATTCACGTTGTGTGATTCAGAATCGATTCTCATGTTGAAAAAAATTTATTATTTTTTTTTTAATTTATTTTAATTTATTTTTTTTTTAATCAATCCAACAAACCAATACACAGCAATACCATAACAATGCAATCCAACTCCAAAACCAAACCTGACCCAGCAACACTCAGAACTGCAATAAACAGAGCAATTGAGAGGAGACACAAACACGACACAGAACAAACCAAAAGTAGTGAAACAAAAATGAATATTATCAACAACAGTATCAATATTAGTTATAATTTCAGCATAGCAGTGATTAAAAATCCCTCATTGACATTACCATTAGACATTTATAAAAATAAGAAAAAAGAACAATAGTGTCACAGTGGCTTACACTTGAATCATGCACCATGAATTAACGTGGTCCCCGACTTAAACAAGTTGAAAAACTTATTCGGGTGTTACCATTTAGTGGTCAATTGTACGGAATATGTACTGAACTGTGCAATCTACTAATAAAAGTATCAATCAATCCATCATCACATCTCATAAGCTTGACAACACACTGTGTCCAATGTTTTCACAAAGATAAAATAAGTCATATTTTTGGTTCGTTTAATAGTTAAAACAAAATTACATTATTGCAGTCAGTTGATAAAACATTGTCCTTTACAATTATAAAAGCTTTTTTAAAAAAATCTACTACTCTGCTAGCATGTCAGCAGACTGGGGTAGATCCTGCTGAAATCCTATGTATTGAATGAATACAGAATCGTTTTGAATCGGAAAAATATCGTTTTTGAATCGAGAATCGCGTTGAATCGAAAAAATCGATGTATAATCGAATCGCGGCCCCAAGAAACGATATTGAATCGAATCGTGGGACACCTAAAGATTCGCAGCCCTAACAAAGATGAAGCTAAAAAAAACTTATTTTTTTAATTACCATAGTATTTGTGTACCATTTCACCGGTCCACCAATTTTCTATACTGTTTATATTCATTTGGGCCACGGGTAATCTGACGTTGACACCCAAATATCCATCCATCTATCCATTCATTTCCTACCGCTTGTCCCTTTTGAGGTCGCGGGGGGTTCTGGAGCCTGTCTCAGCTGCATTCGGGCGGAAGCCGGGGTACACCTGGACAAATCGCCACCTCATCACAGGGCCAACACAGATAGACAGACAACATTTACACCCACATTCACACACTTGAGCCAATTTAGTGTTGCCATTCAACCTATCCCCAGGTGCATGTCTTTGGAGGTGGGAGGAAGCCGGAGTACCCGGAGAGAACATGCAAACTCCACACAGAAGGATCCCTCGCCCGGGATTGAACTTGGGACCTTTGTATTGTGAGGCACATGCACTAACCCCTGTTCCACTGTGAAGCCCACACCACCCAAACATAATACCACAAAATACATTTTTAAAGAGAATACAGTAAACTCTGTTAATTGGCTCTGTACCTGATCATAGTACATTTATTTAGCAATTTGGTGCAATTATTAATTATGAATCAAATATTTTCATGAAAAAGCTCTGTACAACCTTCTAAATATATTTTTTTGATTACATTATGAGAGCCATATAAGTATGAAATAACACCTTTTAGTCACCTTTACACATTATTTCAATCCAACACAATGAAGCTGGCTGAGTGAAGCTGAGCCAATCGGTGGCCACGATACTGAACAGCGCCCTCTGATTTGTTTGGTCTTATTTAGAGGCCAATACAATATTTTTAGTTCATTTTGCAGCTGGGATAGGCTCCAGCACCCACCGTGACCTCATAAGGGACAAGTGGTAGAAAAATGGATGGACGGATAGCCATTTGTATGCTTAACTGAAGCCAAGAATACATATAAAAAAAAATTAAAAAAATATATTTCGTGAAACCAATATAATGTCTACAAATATAATAAATAAATACAAAAATAATAATTATTTTATAAAAAAAAAATATAAAATCCACGATAGAGTGAAGGCGCAACGAAATGTGATGTGTAGTTTTACAAGCAAATACAATGCAAAATACGTAAAAATGACAAACAAAATAAAAAAAAGAACATTTAATATGTTGGCAAAGATGCCGATGAGCGGAGAGGGAAGAGAGCAGAGCCACAATAGTCCATTGCATTGTTTTCAAAAATGTTTCTCACCTTCTTTATCAAAGTGCGGGCACTTACAACTTTCTTTGAATCTTGATGGCTTATTTAGCAGTGGCACCTCATTAAAAAAAAGAGCAAAAAGACAGAGTTACCAATGCGTGGGGTGGGTTGGTGTCTTTGGTAGATACGTTGTTATGCACTTTGGTCACTTTTGGTAATGGGGTAAATTTGGGTGATCATTTTTCGGCAAAAATCATGCTAGCATTAATCTAAATGGGTTATACTTGTACAGCGCTTTTCTACCTTCAAGGTACTCAAAGCACTTTGACACTATTTCCACATTCACCCATTCACACACCGGTGGCGGGAGCTGGCATGCAAGAACCTAACCACGACCCATCAGGAGCAAGGGTGAAGTGTCTTGCTCAAGGACACAACGGACGTGGCGTGGCTGGTAGAAGGTGGGGATTGAACCAGGAACCCCTCAGGTTGCTGGCACGGCCATTCTCCCAACCGCGCCACGCCGTCCCCATCTGATACTAATACCACCCTTGGTATGGATACAATCAATATTTGGACCAATCCTTAGTGCTTTTGATCAAAGTGTCACAGAGAGAAAAGAAACAATTGAATAATTGAACAAGACCCAGCATCATCTTACTTAACAACTGCAATGAAAGGTTAGCTTCTTAGCAGGGGCCATGAAGGATGGAGTGTTGTAACTCGGTCCCTCATGTGAAGCCAGTGTGATTACTGTGAAGGCCGCCTGTGTGAAGGAATGCATGCCAGACAAGCCAGTCCCCATAGCGACAAGCGGTGTGAATTTGTTAAATTAATTTCGACCCAGCCAAGGCCCCCGGATTACAATGAGATGGAAAGTAGCGGCATGTGATGTCTGAAATAGAGGCACCGGCTCAAGCTCAAAGGACAAATGTATATGTCAACAAAACATACACAAATTAAAGTTGGAAAATCATTAACCAGCATATTGTGTGCCATTGACTACTTTGGAGTGCGTTCACACCGAAACAAGCAGAGATGGGTCTTGGTCTGCTTGCACGTGAACTGTGGCGTGGTTCGGTTTACTTGAGCTCATTAAAATATGAACGCTGCAAGGACCAGTAGAATAATGATCATGGTGCAGAAAAAAGAAGTGTCTTTCTGCAATATGAATTGATTAATTGTTGACAGTTGTTATTAGTTCCTTGAATTTAGTTTGATTTCCTGTCGAGTGCTCTTGATTTCGGTTCAACTTCCTGTTTGTCTCCATTTGCCACCACTTCTGTAGTCTGAGCGCTGACTCACACACCCACCCCTGATTAGCAATCAGGATGCTTTTTATCATGTTTGCTTTGTACCGCAGTGCGCCGCAAAGCTTCTCCCTATTGCTTCATGAGCCTGGTTGCTTTTTTGTGCATTTGCCTTCTGCACTACGTTTTCCCTAATAAAAAGATTCCCTGGACTTCGCCTGCTGTCTCTACATCCCTTGGTCTAGATCAGGGGTCACCAACCTTTTTGAAACCAAGAGCTACTTCTTGGGTACTGATTAATGCAAAAGGCTACTAGTTTAATACACACTTAAATAAATCGCCAGAAATAGCCAATTTGCTCAATTTACCTTTAATAAATAAATCTATATACATAAAAAATGGGTATTTCTGCCTGTCATCCCGTCGTACATTTTTTTCCCTTTTACGGAAAGTTTTTTGTAATGAAAAAACCCCTCACTAAATTGAACGGTTTAAAAGAGGATAAAACACGAAAAAAGTGAAAATAAAATTTTTAAACATAGTTTATCTTCAATTTCGACTCCTTAAAATTTAAAATTCAACCGAAAAAAATGAAGAGAAAAACAATCTGAATTCGAATCTTTTTGAAAAAAAATAAAAAAAGCATTTATGGAACATCATTTGTAATTTTTCCTGATTAAGATTAATTTGAGAATTTTGATGACATGTTTTGAATAGGTTAAAATCCAATCTGCACTTTGTTAGAATATATAACAAATTGGACCAAGCTATATTTCTAACAAAGACAAATCATTATTTCTTCTAGATTTTCCAGAACAAAAATTTTAAAAGAAATTCAAAAGACTTTGAAATAAGATTTAAATTTGATTCTACAGATTTTCTAGATTTGCCTGAATCATTTTTTTGAATTTTAATCATAATATGTTCGAAGAAATATTTCACAAATATTCTTTGTTGAAAAAACAGGAGCTAAAATGAATAATTAAATTAAAATGTATTTATTATTCTTTACAATAAAAAAAGATACTTGAACATTGATTTAAATTGTTAGGAAAGAAGAGGAAGGAATTTAAAAGGTAAAAAGGTAAATGTGTTTAAAAACCCTAAAATCATTTTTAAGGTTGAATTTTTTCTGTAAAATTGTCTTTCTGAAAATAATGAGAAGCAAAGTGAAAAAAATAAATGAATTTATTCAAACAAGTGAAGACCAAGTCTTTAAAATATTTTCTTGGATTTTCAAATTCTATTTGAGTTTTTTCTCTCTTAGAATTAAAAATGTCAAGAAAAGCGAGACCAGGTTTCTAGTAAATAAATACAATTTAAAAAATAGAGGCAGCTCACTGGTAAGTGCTGCTATTTGAGCTACAGGCCAGCGGGCTACTCATCTGGTCCTTACGGGCTACCTGGTGCCCGCGGGCACCGCGTTGGTGACCCCTGGTCTAAATGAACAACACCCAACTCAGACCGTCACAGTATATATAGCAGAATGTAAACAAAATTTACGTCAGGGGTCGGGAACCTTTTTGGCTGAGAGAGCCATGAAAGCCAAATATTTAAAAAAAATTATTTCCGTAAGAGCCATATAATATTTTTTAACACTGAATACAACTAAATGCATGCATTTTTAAGTAAGACCAACATTTTTAGAGTACAATAAGTCTCTTATTCTTTTTAATAACATTGTTATTCTGAAGCGAACCAATAATAAATAAAATACTTCTTAATGCGACTTCTTGAACTGGTGGGGTAGAAAACGGATGGATGGATTAAAAGACATGAGAATGTTTTATGTTTTCAACATTGTTTTTAACACGTACCATGGATTGATTTACGTGGATACCGACTTAAACAAGTTGAAAAACTTATTTGGGTGTAACCATTTAGTGGTCAATTGTATGGAATATGTACTGTACTTTGCAATCTACTAATAAAAGTTTCAATCAATCAATCAATCAATCAATCAAAACTGTGATTACCAGCAGAATGATTACTTATTGTGTTAAACAATGTCAGGTAAGGTTTATCTGAGAGCCAGATGCAGTCCTTAAAAGAGCCTTATCTGGCTCGAGAACCATAGGTTCCCTACCCCTGATCTACGTCATCAACGGCGTAGACATTTTTACATCCGGCGTAAAAATTAAGCCAAACAAATTATGTTAGTAACTCGCTATGGCGGACCGTACTGGGAGAACTAGAAAAACAAACCCAGTGGTAGCTTTGTTTTAGTCAAATTTGTTTTTTCAACAAAAATGTTTGCAAAAGTTTGCACCGGTTTTCATATAGCGTCCC